>NC_142443.1:53405147-53556029 GCF_059453495.1 Arachis ipaensis
GATATGACTTGGACTGATTTACCTTTTTATTTATTTTATTTTATAAGAAGTAAATACTTAAATAAAATAAAATAACTAAAAAGAATTTGAATTTTGAAAAAAAAAATTTTATTTTTTTTATTTTTTTTATTTTTTTATTTTTTTTTTTATAATTTTCGAAAATTTGTTTTAAAAAAGGAGAGAAAAGATAATTTTGAATTTAGTGAGGAGAGAGAAAAACAATAAGATAGCACAAGATTTAAAAGTTTTTAGATCTAATGCTCCTTGTTTTTTTTTTTTTTTTGAAATTTTTGGAGGGAAAACACCAAGGAACACCAAACTTAAAATTTTTAGAAAACCACCAAAATTTTTGAAAACCCAAGGGAAATCAACAAGAAAACACCAAACTTAAAGTTTGGCACAAAATTTAATAGGGAAAATATTATTTATGAAAAAGAAGGTTTTGAAAAGAATATAAAAGACTCTAACCCAATTACCAAGAACACAGATTAACGCTCTAGCCAAATGAGTTATGAAAATTTTCGAAAATTTTAAGAAAAATCAACAAGAAAACACCAAACTTAAAGTTTGGCACAGGATTTAATAGAAAAATTATTTTTGAAAAAGGTTTTTAAAAAATATGATAGCCAATTACCATGAACATAAACACCACGTTCTAACTAACTGAGCTATAAATTTAAAGTGTTTTAACAAGGGATAAATAATAAAAGACTCTAAACCAAAAAAAAGAAAGATTTTTCCTAATCTAAGCAACAAAATAAACCGTTAGTTGTCCAAACACGAACAATCCCCGGCAACGGCACCAAAAACTTGGTGCACGAATTGTGAATCACACTTTTCACAACGCGTACCACTAACCAGCAAGTGCACTGGGTCGTCCAAGTAATACCTCACGTGAGTAAGGGTCGAATCCCACGGAGATTGTTGGTTTGAAGCAATCTATGGTTATCTTGTAAATCTTAGTCAGGAAGTCAATTATGTTTATCAGTTGAATTGCGAATAAACAATAGAGCATGGATTAAAGGTTACTTGTTATGCAGTAATGGAGAATATGTTGGAGTTTTGGAGATGCTTTGTCTTCTGGATCTCTGCTTTCCTCTGTCTTCTTGTTCACGCACGCACGTCCTCCTATGGCAAGCTGTGTGTTGGTGGATCACCGTTGTCAATGGCTACCTTCCATCCTTCCAGTGAAAACTACGCTCACGCGCTCTGTCACAGCACGGCTAATCACCGGTTGGTTCTCGATCCGGTTGGAATAGGATTTACTATCCTTTTGCGTCTGTCACTAACGCCCAGCCTTCAGGAGTTTGAAGCTCGTCACAGTCATTCAATCCTTGAATCCTACTCGAAATACCACAGACAAGGTTTAGACTTTCCGGATTCTCATGAATGCCGCCATCAGTTCTAGCTTATACCACGGAGATTCTGGTTAAGAAATCTCAGAGATACTCATTCAATCGGATATAGAACGGAGGTGGTTGTCAGGCACACGTTCATGGTTTGAGGAAGGTGATGAATGTCACGGATCATCACCTTCATCACAGTTAAGCGCGAATGAACATCTTAGATAGGAACAAGCGTGTTTGAATGGAAAACAGAAATACTTGCATTAATTCATCGAGACACAGCAGAGCTCCTCACCCCCAACAATGGGGTTTAGAGACTCATGCCATCAGAGAATACAAAGTTTAGATCTGAAATTGTCATGAGATACAAAATAAATCTCTAAAAGTTGTTTAAATACTAAACTAGTAGCCTAGGTTTACAAAAATTGGATAAACTATGATGGATGATGCAGAAATTCACTTCTGGGGCCCACTTCTGTGTGCTGGGGCCCACTTGGTGTGTGCTGGGGCTGAGACTTAAGCAATTCACGTGCAGAGGCCATTTGTGGAGTTGAACGCCAGTTTTTGTGCCAGTTTGGGCGTTCAACTCCAGTTTTTGATCCTTTTCTGGCGCTGGACGCCAGAATTGGGCAGAGGACTGGCGTTGAACGCCAGTTTACGTCGTCTATTCTTATGCAAAGTATGGACTATTATATATTGCTGGAAAGCCCTGGATGTCTACTTTCCAACGCAATTGGAAGCACGCCATTTCGAGTTCTGTAGCTCCAGAAAATCCACTTTGAGTGCAGGGAGGTCAGAATCCAACAGCATCAGCAGTCCTTTTTCAGCCTGAATCAGATTTTTGCTCAGCTCCTTCAATTTCAGCCAGAAAAATACCTGAAATTATAGAAAAACACACAACTCATAGTAAAGTCCAGAAATATGAATTTTTCCTAAAAACTAATTGAAATAGACTAAAAACTAACTAAAACATACTCAAAACTATATGAAATTATCCCCAAAAAGCGTATAAAATATCCGCTTATCAAGGTTGCAGGCACAGGAGCTCCAACGAAGCCTTCAGCAGCAGGCTCAGGAGCTTAACGATTATCGGAAGATGTATCAGGAGATCCTCACCTGCGTGACGTCTACTGATGAGTTCAGGCTAGAGTTCTGGGAGTCGGTGGAGTGGATGTATCATATGGAGGCTTAGATGGAGGTATACTAGGCTCAGATGCACGCTGCTGGCATCAACTTTTCCGGTGGCAGCGGTCTTGTTGATGGCATACAGACATCACCGCCTTCTGCACCGCTGACTCAGGGCCACAGGACTGACGACGACGACTACCTAGATCTATAGTTATTTGTTTTCTGTTTTATTTTTCATTGTACATATTTGATGTAGTTAACTTTTAATATATTTAAACAATGTATTATTTATTTTAATTAAATAACAATTTTTTATTATTTATGAATAAACTATTAATTGTGTGAAAAAATTAAATTAAAATTAAAATTGAACATTTATTTCTAATTAAAAAAATAAATAATTGAGATTACCATCAGAATTACTAATAAGAAAAATAAAAGATAACAAAAAGATAAGAATTCAAATTGAATAAAAAATACATTAAAATTAAAATAGAAATAAAAGGGATAGATTGAAATTGAATACAAAGAAAATCACTCTACTTTATATCCAATTTCTTGACGCAATAAGAAAGGGATTCCCCAACCTAACTTGTCTATGCCATAGTTTGGAAATTGAATCGAAGAGACTCCTCAACCTTCTACCCAATTCCACAATGCAACAAGAGAGAAACTTACTCAACCTCACTTGTCCATATCATGGTTTCATCACGAAACCAAAAGAGAATTTTCAAACCTCTAATCACTGAATACTACGACTAAAATAGCTAAGGAGGTATTTATAACTTCTTATTAGGTTAAAACAAAGAAAATTCTAAAGCCCACAAATATAAAACCCAATCTAGTAACTAAATAAACAAAAATAAAAATACATCAAAATAAACTAATAACTTTTGAATAATATTTGATCTCTTCATATCACGAACATTTGAAGTACGTATCAATTACCGTAGGATTAATCTGACGGTAACAGTGCGCAAAACAACATTTTTTTGGCGTTAACAATACTGTTAGAATAATCTGTCGATAACCAATTGATTTTTCGAGTTGATAACAGATAAAACATTATTTTATAATTTATATTATGTTTAATTGTGTGGTTTTATCAAATCTTTACCCACTTATTCATATGATTAGCATGTATTTACAATTCCTTCCCAAAATCACTCCATGGTTGAAAACTTGCTTCCTAGAGACTTTTAATTATGTATTTTAATTTTTCTTTATCCCATTCGATGCCGTGATCCGTGTGTTAAGTGTTTCAGGTTTCATAAGGCATGAATAACTTGGAAATTGGAGAGGAGGCTTGCAAAAATGGAAGGAACACAAGAAACTAAGGAGATGACCAGCAAGCAATGACGCGAGCACATGGCCACGCGAAATGGAGAACTTACAGCGACGCGAACGCGTGCCTGACGCAAACGCGTGGATTGGAGCCTGCACGAATGACGCAAACACGTGAACCATGCGAACGCGTGACAAGGAAAATCGCTGAATAACGCGAACGCGTGGACGACACGTACGCGTGACCTACGCGATCTGCAGAAATAACAGAATACACTGGGGGAGATTTCGGGCCGCATTTTGACCCAGTTTTCGGCCCAGAAACACAGACTAAACCTAGGGAACATGCAGAAACTCATTACGCATCCACACACATTCAGATTCATCATATTATGATTACTTCAGTTTTAGATCTGAACTTTTAGATTTGTGTTACATTGATAGTTTATGCTTTTGCTTGGCTTTTTGGATACTGAGAGTCATTACCTCCGTTGAAGACATTACTTTAGTTTGTTTCCTTATTCCCTTATTTTTAATTAGTTACTTATTGACTCTGTTCAGATAATTATGTTGCGTTTTGAATTTATTAATATATAGAATTATTTTTATTTTAATTAATTTTAATCCTCAATTTTATTTTATTTAATTATGTCTTCTCATATTTTTATGATTATTAATTCCATGCCAATGGAGTAGAACTTCCACTTGACATGGGTGTTGATTAAGAGGAGATACTTGAGTTGGAATGCTCAAGTGCTTGGTTAAACTGGACGTTGTTAGCTAATTCCATTCCTACTGACACTAGACCTCCCCAAGGGAGAGGACTAGGACTTGAGGGTAAGAGTTAGTCCAATCACCATACTTTCCCTTATTTAGTAAGGGGTAATCGAGTGAGAACAACAACCTTTTTACACCACACTTGAGAAGATCCCAACAGGGATAGAAGTTCTATTTAATTATTCCCCCAGTCAAGGCCTTTTATTTACAGTATCAATAATTATTCTTAATTTATTTTTATTGCTTTAATTTTTAATCATTTTAATTACTCATTACCAAAACTCAATTTTTCTGAAAACCCCTAGTTAATAAAATAGCACTCTTTCCTGCAACTCGTTGGGAGACGACCTGGGACTCATACTCCCAGTATTTTTATTTCTAAAATTTGTGACCACCCTTTTTAAATTGGGGAGGTGGATCTTAACTGTTTAAGAGCTATACGTGCAACGCTGTTCTCTTAATTGAAATCTCTTAATTGGTTAACTTCTGTCACGCATCAATTTTTGGCGCCGTTGCCGGGGGAGTTGCAATAGTGTGCTAAATTATTAATTAGTGTATATATTTTATTTTTATTTGCATATTTTATTTTTATTTCTGTTACCATGAGCTACATGTCTCTCTCATTGAATGACGTGTTCATTGCCTGATCCGAGTTTAGTCCCATTTGATCCTGAAATTGAAAGAACCCTTTCACATATTAGACGAACTCGACGTCGGTTAGCCTCTGAGGGTGGTGAAATGATTATTATCGATTCACCAGTCTCATCTGAGGGTGAATCTGAACCGCCATCAGAGAGCGAAACAAGCTCCTTTACTACTGATTCAGTTGATTCACGTGCAGATACCATGGCAGCACCTAGGAGAATTACCCTCCAGGAAGCTGGAGCCCTAGATTTTACACTGCAGCCGTATCAAGTGCATCACCCGACCGTAGCTGCAGATTTTCAACTAAAAACCGCACTGATCAACTTGATACCCAAGTTTCATAGCTTACTTGCTCAAGAGCCTATCAAGCACTTTAGGGATTTCCAGACAGCCTGTTCTACTGTTAGGCGTCATGGTGCAGATGAAACTTCTATTCTGTTAACCGCTTTCCCATTTTCTCTTGAGGGAAAGGCGAGGGAATGATATTACGCTCAGCCTGAAGTGACCGTTACTAACTGGGATACATTTAGAAGAGAATTTTTGGAAAAATACTTTCCATCTGAAGTTACTGATAGATTAAGGAAGGAGATTTCAATGATTATTCAGGGCGAATCCGAGACTCTCTACGAATATTGGGAGCGCTTCAATAATCTCCTGGATGCATGTCCCCATCACATGATTGATAAACTAGTATTGATAAGCTACTTCACTCAAGGCATGAACCCCCAAGATAAGACTACACTGGAAGGTGCCAGTAATGATTCTCTGAAAAAGTATAAAACCACAGATGAAGCATGGTAGCTGATCAGTGACTTAGCTGAGTCCACTAGGAATCACAGACAGAGGCGCAACCATCCCAAAGCTGTTGCAGAGATTTCCTCTAGCAAAGAGACTACTGCTCTCACCCAGAGTATATGTGAAATGACCAACCTACTGAAGCAGATGTAGTTAAATCAACAACAGGCACAACAAGCTCAGCCTTCACCACAACAAAGCCAACAGTTAGTTCCACAAAGAGTATGCAGAATCTGTGCTGATTATAGTCATTATACTGATGAATGTCCGCAGCTCCAGGAAGATAACACTGTGGCAGCCACTCACATCTTCTATGACCGCCCAAATCAAGGATACAATCAACAAGGTGGCAACTACAACCAAAGTGGCAACTATAACCATGGATGGCAGGACAACTCCAACCAAGGATGGAGAGATAATTCTAACCATGGCTGGAGGGATAATTTTAACAGAGGAGGCAGAGACAATAATAGAAACTAGAGGTGGAATAATAATAACAACAACAGACAACAGAATCAGAATCAACCTTACAAAGCACCTCACCTAAGACAATCACAAGGAACCCAGCAAACCCAACAACAGGTTTCTCGGATTGCTTATTCTAATTCCTCATCAAATGACGAGATGCTCCGTTCTCTTGTACAAGGACAACAAGACATGCAGGCGCAGCTGAACTCTAGTTTAAATGGCTTGACTGCCACTTTACAAGCTCTCGTCTCCTGGATGGATTCCTCACTTAATTCCACACATCAACCTTCAAGCTCTAATGGAATTCCTTCTCAACCACTGCCCAATCCCAATGGTGGTATCAACGCCATCACTTTGAGGTCCAGAACCACATTACAGGAGAGGAACCATGAGAAGCCAAACCCACCAGAAAACGTGCCATCAGAGGATGTGGTGGAAGTGGAAGATGCTGAAAAGGAAGATGACATACAAGACATAGTTGAAGAAGAAGTAGTTCAACCACAGAATGAAACACCAAGGAATGCAGAGGCTACAATTTGCGCCAATCCTATTCCCTTTCCACAACTTTCAAGGAAGCCCAGAAAGCATATGGAACTTGATCCCAAAATGGTAGAAATATTCAAAAAGGTCGAGGTAACTGTTCCCCTTTTTTATGTTATTCAACAGGTACCTAAATACGCAAAGTTTCTAAAGGATTTGTGCATACATAAAGATAAAATTAATGAATTAGAAACTATTCCTTTAGGTAGTTCTATATCTGCTTTAATGGGAAATATACCTGAAAAATATAGTGATCTAGGTCCATGTGTGGTTAACTGTACCATTGGAGGTGTAAATTTTTCTGACTGCATGTGTGATTTAGGAGCATGTGTTAGTATAATGCTTTTGTCTATATATGATACTTTGAGACTCCCTCCCTTAAAAGGTCGGCAGCTCGTTTTATGTTAGCAGATAAAAGCATTATTACAGTTGTTGGAATTGCTGAAGATGTATTAGTGAGCATTAAGGGGCTCACATTTCTCATTGATTTCTACATCCTGGAAATGCCCCCTAATGACTCAGGAAGACCATCATCAATCCTGCTTGGAAGACCATTCCTGAAAACTTCAAAGTTCAAGCTGGATGCATTCTCAGGAACTTACTCCTTTGAGATAGATGGCAGAACAATGAGTTTCAGTTTAAACGAAGCTATGAAACATCCTCCGGAAGATCATTCTATCTTCCAGTGCGACATTATTGATGAAACTGTAGCTGAAGTTCACCAGGAAGAATAGGAAGAGAAGTACATAGAGCAAGGTCCAAGTGTGGGGACACTTTCTGAAAACAATGAGAAGACTTTACCATTATCACCAGCCCCGGATGATCTAGAGCGTAGCTATGAGCAGAAATTAGAATTAAAGCCCCTTCCTCCATACCTCAAGTATGCTTACCTTGAGGACAAGCAGAAGTTTCCAGTCATCATTGCAAGGAAACTCACTTCTCAACAGGAAGAATAGCTACTCAGTGTGCTGAGAAAACATAAGAAAGCAATTGGATGGAGCTTGGCGGATATAGTAGGCATTAGTCCTCAAGTTTGTGAGCACAGAATATTCTTAGAAGAGGGAGCAAAGCCTGTCCGTCAGCCTCAAAGAAGATTGAATCCCACCATCTTAGAAGTTGTCAAGAAAGAAGTAACCAGACTACTTGAAGCAGATATCATTTACCCCATCTCAGACAGTGAATGGGTCAGTCCAGTACAAGTGGTGCCCAAGAAGTCTGGAGTCACAACAGTAAGAAATGAGCATGGAGAGCTCTTGACAACTAGAGTGCAAAATTCATGGAGAGTTTGCATTAACTATAGGCGTCTCAACCAAGCCACTCACAAGGATCATTACCCCTTGTCATTCATTGATCAGATGCTTGATCACCTGTCAGGTAAATCCCATTACTGCTTCTTAGATGGTTATACAGGCTACTTTCAAATTCATATAGCTCCTGAAGATCAGGAAAAGACTACTTTTACATGTCCTTTTGGGACTTATGCTTATAAAAGAATGCCCTTTGGCTTATGCAATGCACCAGCCACTTTTCAAAGATGTATGATGAGTCTTTTCTCTGATCTGATTAAGAACTGTATGGAAGTTTTTATGGATGATTTCAGCATATATAGAGATTCATTTAGCCTTTGCTTGGATAGTTTATCTAGAGTGTTAGACAGATGTGTTAGTACAAATCTTGTATTAAATTTTAAAAAATGTCACTTTATGGTCAAACAAGGAATTGTACTAGGACATGTTGTGTCTAATACTGGCATTTCTGTAGATCCAGCAAAGGTGGACGTTATTTCTAGTTTACCTTACTCCTCCTCCGTGAGGGAAGTCCATTCGTTCCTTGGCCATGCAGGTTTATAGGAGATTTATTAAGGACTTTAGTAAGGTAGCATTACCTTTATCCAGATTGCTGCAGAAGGAAATTGAGTTCAAGTTCAGTGAGGATTGTATGCAGGCATTTGATAAGCTGAAGACCGCCCTGACTCAAGTTCCCATTGTAAGAGGACCAGACTGGAGCCAGCCATTTGAAATTATGTGTGATGCTTCCAATCATGCAGTAGGAGCAGCGCTGGCTTAGCGCGAAGGTAAGGACCCTTTTGTAATCGCTTATGCATCTAAGACTTTAGATGCTGCTCAGTCTAATTACACTACTACTGAAAAAGAGCTTCTTGCTATTGTTTTTGCTCTGGATAAATTCTGAGCCTATTTACTTGGTAAGGTAGTAATGTACTCAGACCATGCAGCTCTAAAATTCTTATTAGCTAAAAAGGAGTCCAAACTAAGGCTAATACGTTGGATACTACTGCTGCAAGAATTTGATTTAGAAATTAAGGATAGGAGTGTTAACCAGAATCTAGTGGCAGACCACTTGAGTCGCCTTAAGCACATTAAGGGTAACTCCACTCCTATAAATGATAATTTCCCATTTGATAGCTTATAAGCAGTATCTGAAGTAGTTCATTGGTATGCACCTGTAGCTAATTATCTAGTTAGCCACACTTTTCCTCCAAATTTTACTAAGCACCAGAGAGACAAGCTGAAAAGCGAGTCCAAATATCATATATGGGATGATCCATATTTATGGAGGTGTGGTGCTGACCAGGTAATTAGACGGTGTGTGCCTCAATCAGAATTCCAGTCTATTTTAGAGGCTTGCCACTCATCTGAGAGTGAAGGACATTGTGGCCCTCAAAGAACAGCTAGAAAAATTCTAGACTGTGGATTCTAGTGGCCTACTCTTTTTAAAGATGCTGCTGAATTTTGTAAATCTTGTTCCCCATACCAAAGGTTTGGTAATATATCCAAGAGGTATGAGATACCTTAACAGATTATGCTTTTCTGTGAAAATTTTGACGTTTGGGGCATTGACTTCATGGGTCCGTTTCCAAATTCTAATGGATACTCTTATATACTGTTAGCCGTAGATTATGTTTCTAAATAGGTGGAAGCAATTCCTACCTGCACTAATGATGCTAACACTGTTGTTTCCTTTGTTAGAAGCCATATTATCTGTCGCTTTGGATCACCACGAGCAATCGTGAGTGATCAAGGCACCCATTTTTGTAATAGGAGACTAACATGATTACTGAAGAAGCATGGGATAATTCACAAAGTAGCAACAGCTTATCACCCCCAGACCAATGGGCAAGCAGAAGTCTCTAACAGAGAGATTAAACGTATTCTAGAGAAGATAGTAAAACCTCATAGGAAGGACTGGAGTGCCAGGCTACAAGATGCACTATAGGCATATAGAATAGCGTACAAGACACCCATTGGGATGAGCCCCTTCCGCTTGGTATACGGAAAGGCTTGCCACCTCCCCGTTGAGGTGGAACACAAGGCTTTCTGGGCTGTAAGAGAGTGCAACATGAATCTTACGAAAGCTGGTGCTGAAAGAAAGCTACAATTAGCAGAACTAGAGAACTTCCGCCTAGAAGCATATGACAACTCCAGGCGTTACAAGGAGAAAATGAAGGCTGTCCATGACAAGCACATTAAGAGGAAAGAATTTAGACCAGGGGAGTTAGTTCTACTATATAACTCCAGACTGAGGCTCATGCCAGGTAAACTGAGATCAAGATGGGAAGGTCCATACAGAGTAGAAAAGGTAGAGCCATACGGAGTTTTCCACCTGCGTCATCCTACTAGCTCCAAATTTCTAAAGGTCAATGGACATCGCCTAAAGTTTTATCATGGTGAGAAGATGAAGAATCAAAAGGAACTAGAGATCTTCCTCTTGGAAGACCTACCAAGAGAAGCAGAATAAGCCTAAAGAACGTCCAACTTAAGGACGTAAAAGCAAAGTGCTAGGTGGGAGACAACCCACCATGGTATGATCATTCCGTTTCAGTCTTAGTTTTATTTTTACTTTATTTTTATGATGTTAATGACTCTTCTCATCATCCCTGCATATAGTTGCATATAGTTTGCACGAGCATTCTACATATTTTATATATAAAAAAAAAACACGCATGCGACGTGGCAGCGTCGCTGACGCGTCCACATCACCAGTGCGTTTTGATGAAAAGAGAATTGGACAGAGAGTCACGTGAAAGCATGGCTGAAGGCATGCCTTAGGTACAAACATGCCCACGCGTCCGCGTCACCCACGCGAACGCGTGCCCTTAAAAATTGACGTAAAAGAGGTGTATGGCAGCAAGTTATGATAGAGTGGGGCTGGAGTAATGCTAGAAGCACCAGCCCTGTCACGCGACCGTGTGCCCCACGCATCCGCGTCATCCTCCAAACATGGCCATCCACGCGATCGCGTCACCCAAACATTTTGGCAAATTAAGTTTGAGACAGAGAGTTGCACGAATGCGTCGCTGCCCTCGCGCCATTCGCACAAATCAAGTCACGCGACCGCGTGACCCACGCGTTCGCGTCATTTGAAAAACATCACACACCATGCGACCGCGTGACTTACGCGTCCGCATCACATGCGGCAGACAGAATATCCAGATCAGCCAAAATATCTTATCTTTTCTTCGCCAAATCCTAATTTTTCCTTTCCTTTATTATTTCTTTCTTCCCCCTTCTTCTTTCTCTACTCAATCTCACTTCTTACTTTCTCCTCCCTTCTTTTTTACCACCATTATCAAGGTTTTTATTTTCCTCTCTCCCTCTTTACTTTTCCATTATTATTCTTATTTTTATTATGTTTTCTTCTTCTTTTCCTTTTTACTTTCTTTATCTATATTTTCTTTTTCTTTTTCTTTCTTTCTTTTATTCCTTTTAATTGGTGTTGGAAATTTAATTCGGTCTTTATTTTCTATATTTTGCTTATGGATTATCATGGATCTGTTTGACAATTAATATTACCTTTTAAAGAGTTACTTGCATATTCTATTTTATATTTTAAAAAACATATTTACCATGCATGCTATGTGTTTGTGAAAAAGCCCATATGGCATCATGTACTACTTTTATGTTATCCTACTACCTTAATGCCAGTTTTTCACATAACCTATTTTATATTTTATTGATTAAAATATTATTGTCAATACAAACAGATTGTTAGTTTGAATGATGTGGTAATCTAACTTGGACATTGCATGCTTGATCTATGCTACTCATGTCTTTGCCGGTATGCCAATAAACATCTTGCATTTAATTGCCATCACATGCACCTACTATATTACCTAAGATGAAGTTCTCACATGTAGTCTAGACCATGTGTTAACGACATCCTTCTTCCCCGTGCATTGATTATCACCCATAATGTTCGCTCCCTTGCTCGAACCCTTCGCTTTACATATTACTTTCTCTTTCCTTTTTCAGGATGGCCACCAAGAAAGGCAAGGAGAGAGCCACTCTCAAACCACCAGCAAGGAGAGGAACAAAAAGAGCATTAGTGGTAGAGCCATCTTCAACAGTAGTAAAGCTCTCAACAAAAAGAATCAAGAGGATCATCAAGGTCGATGAGAAAGAAAAAGCCTTCCCAGCAAAGGACACTGCGCGATTTTCTAACCGCTACTGTGAGCAGATGTTCCCCATCCTGGCAGAGAGGAATTACAACAATGAATACCTTCTCATCCTCCTGACCCGCATTACTGAATTTGTTGAGCTGCAAATTGAACGAAGACAATGAGGATTCCTACGGAGACAGCCACGGCAGGTTAATCTCTCATGGGTAGTAGAATTCTACTCTAACTTTCACATGTCAACCATGCAGTCTGTCTATGTCCGTCAGAAGTAAGTCCCCATAACTGAAAAGAACATTCAACAAGCTTTAGATCTTCCCCCTGCTGCAGAAGGATTGGACGCATTCAAGAAGCATCACTCAAGCGCCAGACATACCAATTTGACTGGGATGCCGTTCTCAGAGTTATAGCACAACCTGGCAGCAGATGGATCTACGGATACCATCGTTCCCGACCTAAGGGCATATCGGCTTCAGCACTTACCTTGGAGGCTCGAGTAAGGGCACAAATTATGTCTCACTACGTCTTTTCGAGCACTCACGAGTCCTCCTTCACTACAGATATGGTTGTTTTACTCTGGTGTATCCTTACAGACCAGCACCTAAACTTACCAAGACACATTCGGAATGCAATGGGACACGTACAAATTACGGACAACCTACCTTTTCCCGCCTTGGTTTCAAATCTCGTCTCAGCAGCCGGAGTCTCCTACAGAGCTGGAGACACCAAAGCCATACTTCCACGGGATGATCAGTACGTCCCTAATGGGAAATATATCAGACCACCAGCATCCACTACAAGCCAGCCTACAGAACCGGCTGAAGACATTCCTCCTTCAACACCACAAGTACCTATAACAAACTAACTGCTCCATCAGATACTTGAAAGGTTGGATTGGCAGGAACACAAAGCAAAGTTAAGAGAGCGCCGTAACAAGCGCCGATTCACATACCTCAAGGAGCTACTTATGGGAAACTACAAAGACCCAGACACCCCGGACTCCACTTCATTTACCAGCACAGGGAGCCACGACGGTCCCAATGGTGGAGATACTGCTACCATCCCCCTTTTGTTCCTGACAGATGGCACCGAGGACGGTGCAAAGCCTTAAGTGTGGGGAGGTCGGTCAGTACCTGACTTCCGGAGGTAATTTCTTTTCCTTAAACACCAGTAAAATAGGATATTTAGTTAATTTTTCTTTTGTAGAATAGGATAGATTGCATAGAAATAGGTTATTTACATGCATGTTCTACTTGATTGAAAATAATAAGTTTCTTCTAAGACCCTATTTTTGAAAATTTTCACTAATTTAAATCAAAACTTTTGTGTTAAAATTGTTTAAAGTTGTATTTGGAACATAGTTTAAAAAGCTAAGAACACACAACCTGTGAGATTTGAGCTTAATTACATGGTTATATTATTTAACCATAAATATTTTATTCTTGTGTGTTTACTTCTCTATGATTGTAATCTTATTTTGTTTCATCCTATATGTCCAATGTTTAATATGTTATATGCATGCGTATGATTGAGGCCATTATTTGTTTAGCTCACTTATCCCAAATAAGCCTACCCTTTAAATTACCTTTGTCAGCCACTTTGAGCCTTTTAATCCCATTTGTTCTATATTTTACCACATTACTAGCCTTAAGCGGAAAAACAATTAAATATCCCAATTGAATCTTTGGTTAGTTTAAGATAGAAATTGTGTGTTAATTGAGTATGGGAAGATTGTGGGAACAAGGGTTAACAAGGGAATGTGTCATGATAAAATAATGAGAATTTGGGTACCTACTCATGTGAAACTATAAAAATTAAAAAAATCCATGTGCATTGATAAGCTATATTTATTTTCATGTTCCAAAAAAATTTATATATTTAAATAAATATAAGGGGACAAAATTTCTCCAATTCTAAGTTAAGTTAAGTTCAGAGATCAATGAATATGTGATAAAAATTAAAAGAAAGTTAGTGCATGAGTATGTAATGCAAAAGTGAAAATTATGGGTAGCTAGGCATGATTCTAAAGTTATATAGAATATATGTATTTTAGGTGAAAGCTTAGGTTAATTAAAGATTCAATTTGTAGCTCTCTTAGCCATATATATATATACCCTTACCCTTACCTTAGCCCTATTACAACCTTGAAAAGACCTCATGATGTTTGCATTGGTATGTTAAATATTGTTGATTGATTAGGTGAAGAACAAAATTTAGAAAGCATAATTAGAGAAGAGTAGAGTGATTACCCTATACACTTGAGAGACTAGAGTGCACATACACCATCAGTGAGGGTTCAACGCTTAAAATCTATGTTCCCTGCTTTCATGAGCTATCTTCTTGCATTTTTATCTGTTCTTACTGTATAAATTGAATTAGTGGAATTTGATTTATGATAAACCCCGATTTCGTGGTTTATCTTGCGCTTATTTTGGGGGATTTTATCAATATTTCTCACATTTATTCACAAGAATTGCATGGTTTTGTGTTCACTTCCCAATATTACTCTATGATGAAGAACATGCTTATTTTGCCTTGAAATTGCCATATTTTAATCCTCTTCTATTGCCATTCGATACCGTGATGTTTTTGTTGAGTAATTTTAGGAATTATAGGGTAGGAATGACTTAGGAGAGAGGGAGAAAGCATGTACAAAAAGGGAGGAATATGAAGAATTGAAGTCTTGGGAGCAGCAGCATCGGCGCGCCCACGCACTCCACGCGCACGCGTGGATGGGATTGGCTGGAAGTGACGCGAAAGGATGGACGCATCCGCGCAGATTGGAAGATTCCTATCGACGCGCACGCGCAACTGGCGCGCACGCGTAGGAAGCTGCACGTGACCTCATTAAGAGAAATCGTGCCTGGCGATTTCTGAGGCCAAGGAGGCCCAACTTCAAGCTGTTTCTATATGGAAAAGACCTAAGGATGCTAGGGGAAAAGAGAGAGATGACTCATTTTACACTAGGACACAATTTTAGCTAGTTTTAGGTTCTTTGGTTATTCTAGAGAGAGAAACCCTTGTTCCTTTCTAGATCTAGTTTTCATTTTGATCTTTCCTTGTTGATTTGTGAATTGGATCTTGTTAATTACAGTTTTAATTGTTCAATTTGAATTCCTTGTTACAATCTTGCTTACATTTAGTGATAGTTTTATGATTCTTGTCAATTGTCATTTTATACCCATTTCATGAATGTTGTGAATCTTGACTTGTTGATGTTACATTAATGATTTCTATGTTTAATCTTGTTGATTACTTAATTGTATGTTGATAATTGTTAGTGGGTATTTGTGGAATTCAATTTGATTTCTATTTTGAACATGTCTTTTATTAATGCTTACCAAGTGTTTGATGAATTGTTTACTTTGATTATGGAGTAGTCTTTTCCACTCTTGGCCTAGGTCAAGGGAATTGGGTAAACTTGAGTCATTGGGTCTAATAGATTTGATGATTTCGGAGCCCTTGGTGGTTAATTTGATACTCATTGACGCCAACCCACTACTAATTTAATTAGTAGGTAGGTTGGGACTTATGGGTTGATGTGGCCAAAGCCATTTGACATACCTCAAGTCTAGGGGTAGATTTCACGTACTTAAGACTTTGGGGGTAGACTTAATGAGCTTGGTTCCTCATAATTGTCAAGATATAGTTGTTGGACAAGGATTGTGATCCCAATTCCCATGCCTAGTCAAGAGTTGTTTTTATCATTCATATTTGAAAACCAATTTCCAATTTCAATTGCCTTAGTTATAGTTACTTATTTGGTTTAAGTAGAATTAAATAGAATATTGCTTGTTCATTGGAATTGCTTAAGTTTTGCTTAGGTGGTTGAATTAGTTTATTGCAATTTAAGATTACTTCCTTGTTAAGATTTCCATTTATTTTCATGCTCATAACTCACAATCCCGAATTTCTAACCAATGTCAAAGCACATGTTTGCCCATTCCTTGTGAGACGACCCGAGGTTTGAATACTTCGGTTATTTCTATTGGGGTTGAACTTGTGACAACTAAATCTCTCTTCTAAATTTGACCCCCCGAGGATTGTTGTTGGTAGAGCTATACTCACGACGAGGTGTTATTAAAGAGAAATCTACCAATACACCGCTGGGGCGTTCGTCAAATTTTTGGCGCCATTGCCGGGGAATGGTTGCAACATATGCCTTGATATTGGTTATGTGAATATGTGAATATTGTAGATATTTTGCTCTTTCAATACTTAGCTATAGTTTAGATTTCTTTTGCATTTGTACTATGACTTTCAAGTTTGATGACTCGGTCTCAACCGAATTCTAGCTTAGCCAACTTTGATCCCGAGATTGAAAGAACTTTGTTACACACTCGGCAAGCTAGAAGGCGATTGGACTACACGCCTAGTACTTCGGCCTCTCTTGAGGAAAACACCGAATCACTAGACGTTACCGAGAGTGACTTGGAGTCCGCTACTTCCTATTCTTCTGTTGGCACTACTAATACATCTTTGCATCCTACAGGTGAGCCACACATGACGGAGCCACGCCGGATCACTTTGCATGAGCAAGGAGCTCCGGATATCATACTTCAACCGTTACAAGCAAGGTATCCTAACCTTGATCCAAACTTTGAGTTGAAGAGTAGCTTGATAAATCTACTTCCTAAGTATTATGGGTTGCCGGGTCAAGACCCCATCCGACATTTGAAAGATTTTCATGTTGCTTGTTCTACGGCTCGAAGGTATGGAGCCGATGAGGTAGCCATCATGGTTTTTGCCTTTCCTTTTTCTCTTGAAACACAAGCAAAAACATGGTTCTATTCGCTACCGGATGATATTGTGACTAATTGGGATTTCTTGAGAAGAGAGTTTCTTGACAAATTCTTCCCACCGGAGAAGACCGAGTACATCCGGAAAGAGATTTCGGGCATAATGCAAAGAGACCAAGAGAGCATGTATGAGTATTGGTCTCGGTTCAAGAGGCTATTGGAGTCATGCCCACTCCACGGAATGACCACTCGCTTGCTCATTAGCTACTTTACCGGAGGTCTTTGTGCGAAAGATAGAAGATTGCTTATCGCCTCTAGTGGCGGATCCCTTTCGAAAAACAAGATGGAAGGAGAAGCTTGGGATTTGATAAAGGATGTCACCGAATCTACACAACACACAAGAGTGAGGAATAACCCCCTTAAGGGTGTGGTAGAACCGCCCCCTCCGAAGCAAGTCTAACCAAGGCACTTGGGGATATGACCACCATCCTTACACAAATTCAAAGAGATCAAAGGGAGTACTGCTCTATCAAGGCCATCCAAGCCCCTCCTCCGGTTGCTCAACTTGAAGGCCCTCCTAGGATTTGTGGTTTGTGCTCTAGCACCACACATTACACCAACCAATGCCATCAAATTCAAGAGGAACATGCCCTTGTGGTCGCCAATGTGAATTACAACAATCGCCCACCATACCCTCCTCAAGGTCAAAACAACTACCATCAAGGTAGTAATCAACATCAAGAGTGGAGAGACAATGCGCAAGGAAGCAATCAGAACCAAAGATGGAACAACCCTTCTTCTCATCACAACAACAACCAATCTTCATCCTAATACCACCATAATAACACCAACTACCAAGCCAACCAAAACCAAAATAACTACACCAAGTACCAAACACCACACCATAGACAACAAAACCAAACTCCTACATCTTCCAATAATCAAGTTGATGAGCTTAGAGCCGCTATGGAAAAACGAGATGAGATCAACAAGGCTCAATTCGAGGCCTTGAACACTCAATTGGCCAACCTCACCAACATGCTCTCAAAGATGAACATGTCAAGCCAACCACCAACTCCCAATAACAACACCACTCAACCCTCAAGTTCCTCCAACCTTCCATCACAACCCCAACCAAACCCAAGAGGCGGGCTCAATGCCATTACTCTACGGTCGGGAACTACATTGGAGGAGATACCCCCAAGAGTCATGGGAGAAATGCATGAGGAAGAGGTAGTTGTTGGAACTCCACATGAAGAAGAGGTGGTAGACAAAAGGCATGAGGAAGAAGGAGTAAACCTTAAGGAACCCAAGAGGAAAGCTATAGTTGATGAATCAATTCCTATTCCATTTCCTTCCATGGTGAAGAAAGCAAAGAAGACACTGGAATTTGATTTAGACATACTCCAAGTGTTCAAAAAGGTCGAGGTAACCATACCACTCCTTGACGCTATTCAACAAATCCCCAAGTATGCAAAATTTTTGAAAGACTTGTGTACTCACAAGGATAGAATAGGGGAATTGGAGACACTATCCTTGGGTAGCTCAATTTCTTCCCTGATGGAACCTATTCCAAGAAAATGTGGTGACCCTGGACCGTGCTTAGTGTCTTGTTGTATTGGTGGATACACTTTTCATGATTGTATGTGTGACTTGGGAGCTTGTGTTAGCATCATGCCGCTTTCCATCTATGTGCGGTTGAATTTAGCTCCATTGAAGAAATCGGCGACAAGGTTTGCCTTAGCCGATAAAAGTGTGATCACAGTAATAGGGATAGTTGAAGATGTACTTGTGGCAATTAAGGATTTGGTTTTTCCGGTTGACTTTTACATCCTTGAGATGCCTCCAACGGAAGGTAGAAGCTCATCCTCTGTCCCACTTGGTAGACCCTTCCTCAAAACCTCCAAGTTCAAGCTAGATGCCTTCACCGGTATATATTCCTTTGGGGTTGGATATAAGACTATCAAGTTCAATTTAGAGGAAGCCATGAAACATCCTCCCGAAGAACACTCTATGCTCCGATGCGATATAATTGATGAAGTGGTAGCGGAAGTACAAGAAGAAGATCATGATAAATTGTGCTACCCCACTGTTGAGGAGATGGATGACCAAGAGGATGAACCTAAAGAAGTTGTCAAGAATGAGTCCCATGAGCTTGATGAAAAGGAACCTCATCTTGAGGTAACAAGTGAACTGAAGCCCCTTCCCTCCCATCTGAAATATGCGTTCTTAGAAGACAACTGTGGGTTTCCAGTTATTATTGCTAGCGAGCTCTCAAGTGAAGAAGACGAAAAGCTCCTAGACATTCTAAGAAAGTACAAGAAAGCAATAGGATGGAGCCTTACGGATATTGTGGGAATTGACCCGCGTAAGTGCATGCATAGGATATTTCTCCAAGATGGAGCCAAGCCGATTCGGCAACCGCAAAGGAGGCTCAACCCAACCATCCTCGACATAGTGAAGAAAGAGGTCACCCGACTACTGGATGCGGATATCATATACCCTATTTCCGACAGTGAGTGGGTGAGCCCGGTTCAAGTTGTCCCCAAGAAGTCGGGCATCACAACGGTCAAGAAGGAAGACGGAGAAATGGTCACTAAAAGAGTACAAAATGCGTGGCGAGTATGTATTGACTACAGAAGATTAAACGCCGCCACACGGAAGGACCATTACCCCTTACCCTTCATCGATCAGATGCTAGACCGCTTGGCAGGTAAATCTCACTACTGTTTTCTTGATGGATTTACTGGATATTTTCAGATACATATTGCTCCTGAAGATCAGGAGAAGACCACGTTTACATGTCCGTTTGGCACCTTTGCCTATAAAAGGATGCCATTTGGACTGTGTAACGCACCCGCTACTTTTTAGAGGTGTATGATGAGTCTCTTCTCCGATCTAATGGAGAATTGTCTAGAAGTTTTTATGGACGACTTCAGCATTTATGGTATCTCATTCGATTGTTGTTTAGAGAGCTTGGCCAAGGTCCTAGCTAGATGTGTTGACACCAACCTTGTCTTAAATTTTGAAAAATGTCATTTTATGGTACGACAAGGCATAGTGTTAGGACATGTAGTCTCTAGTGAAGGCATTTCTGTGGACCCGGCCAAGGTCGATGTTGTCACTACTTTGCCTCACCCCTCATCCGTGAGGGAGGTCTGCTCATTTTTGGGACATGCAGGATTTTACAGGCGCTTTATCAAGGACCTCAGTAAGATTGCTTTGCCATTGTCGCGCCTACTCCAAAAAGATGTGGATTTTGAGTTTGACAGTGAATGTGTAAAAGCTTTTGAAGAGTTGAGGAAAGTTCTCACCATAGCGCCGATTGTGTGAGGCCCCAACTGGACGTTACCGTTTGAGATAATGTGCGATGCGTCAAACTATGCTATGGGTGCCGCGCTTGCACAGCGCGAGGGTAAACTTCCTTATGTCATTGCTTACTCTTCTAAGACACTAGATGCCGCACAATCCAACTATACCACTACCGAAAAAGAACTCTTAGCCATTGTTCATGCTTTAGATAAATTCAGATCTTATTTGCTAGGTTCAAAGATAGTGGTATACACGGATCATGCAGCTTTGAAGTACTTATTGACAAAGAATGAGTCAAAGCCTAGACTCATATGTTGGATCTTGCTTTTGCAAGAATTCGACATTGAGATTAGGGACCGGAGTGGATCTCAAAACCTGGTTGCGGATCACTTAAGCCACATTGAGAATTTAAAAACTGATCCATTTCTGATCAATGACTCATTCCCATTGGATAGTTTGCATGCTGTGTCGGCTAGTTTTCCTTGGTTTGCCCCAATGGCGAACTACTTGGTTGCAAGAATCTTCCCTCCCAACTTTTCGAAAAACCAAAGGGACAAGTTGAGGAGTGATTCCAAATACTATATTTGGGATGACCCTCACTTGTGGAAGAGAGGTGTAGACCAAGTAATCCGAAGGTGTGTCCCGGAATCCGAATTTCAACCAATTCTGGAAGCTTGTCACTTGTTCGACTGTGGTGGCCACTTTGGCCCACAAAGGACTGCTAAAAAAGTGTTGGATTGTGGATTCTGGTGGCCAACCTTATTCAAGGATGCTAACCGGTTATGTGTGTCTTGCCATTAGTGTCAGAAGTCAAGAAACACATCCCAAAAGGATGAAATGCCTCAGCAACCTATGTTGTTCTGTGAGATATTTGATGTATGGAGCATTGACTTTATGGGACCATTTTTTAACTCTAGTGGGTATCTCTACATTCTGTTAGCGATTGACGACGCCAATACCGTTGTTTCTTTCATTAGGAATCACATTGTATGCCGTTATGGGTCGTCACGAGCAATCGTGAGCGACCAAGGATCCCACTTTTGTAACAGGAAGGTAGAAGCATTGCTCAAGCGCTATGAAGTGTCGCATAAGGTTGCTACTACTTATCATCCGCAAACAAATGGGCAAGCAAAAGTGTCCAACCGGGAAATCAAAAGAATCTTGGAAAAAGTGGTCAATCCACAAAGAAAGGATTGGAGCCTCCGGTTAGGAGATGCACTATGGGCATACAGAACGGCCTACAAGACTCCGATAGGGATGAGTCCCTTCCGGATCGTCTATGGTAAGGCATGTCATCTTCCGGTGGAAATTGAGCATCGAGCATATTGGGCGGTAAAGCAGTGCAACATGGATTTAGCCAAGGCGGGTGAAGCTAGGAAGTTACAACTAGAAGAGCTTGAGTGTTTGAGGAACGAGTCATATGAGAATGCCCGAATTTACAAGGAAAAGACTAAAGCATTCCATGACCATCACATTCGGAAGAAGGACTTTAAAGAAGGAGATGAAGTCCTCCTCTACAACTCAAGGCTCCGATTTATGCCTGGCAAGCTCCGTTCTAGATGGGAAGGACCTTTTAAGGTGAAAGAAATGAAGCCCTACGGAGTGGTGGAATTGTTTGATCCCAAAAATGAAGCAACTTTCAAGGTGAATGGGCATAGAGTGAAGAAATATCATGGTTGCAAACCTCCAAGGGAGCTAGAGG
Source organism: Arachis ipaensis (assembly GCF_059453495.1). Lineage (NCBI taxonomy): Eukaryota > Viridiplantae > Streptophyta > Magnoliopsida > Fabales > Fabaceae > Arachis > Arachis ipaensis. The sequence goes on from NC_142443.1 coordinate 53,427,297, forward strand.
TGTACATATTGGAGGATGCACCAGGTAGAGATGAAGCTTAAGAAGAGGACCGTCCAACTTAAGGACGTTAAAGAAAAGTGCTTGGTGGGAGGCACCCCACCGTGGTAAGATCTTCCTTGTTTATACCATCTTTAGTATCTTTAGTTCTTTGAATTTTATGATCTTTTGATGATTGATTGAGTGCTTAGGAATGCTAGCTTTGTTGATTCTGTTAGATAGGTAGAATGTTCATATAGATAGGTTGTGAAAAGAGATAAAGAAAACAAAATTTTTCTTTGAAAAAGGGCACCGACACGCAAGCGCACAGTGCGCGCACGCGCCGGTTGCGAATTCCCATTTTCAGGCCAAAAACCCGAGAATCAGGCCAACTTTGTGCCCAACTCGCGCCAGGCACCCACGCGTTCGCGTACATGCCGCCTGCGCGCACCATTGCCAGTTGACCATCGACGCGCAAGCGCACAGTGCGCGCGCGCGCCGATGGGGTTATGTGAAGTCTCTGGTACAAAAACTAGAGAGTTGTGCCAGGTTTGGGCCAACTTTGTGCCGAAACTGACGCGTCCGCGCGTAGTGCGCGCCCGCGCCAGCTGTAGGATACCACAAGCACGCGTCCGCGCATGGTGCGCGTCCGCGCGCATGCCTCCCTGGGTCACCCTGGTACAAAAACCAGAGACTTGAGACAGGTTTGTGCCACTTTTATGCCTGGGGCACAACTCCTCTTGCGCGTGCGCGCCACTGACGCGCACACGCCCTCAGCTAATACCTTCACCGACGCGTCAGCGCACCTTGCGCGCACGCGCCGGTTGCGCGAGTCAGTTTTATACTTCGCGCCGTTTCACTTCCTTTCTCACTCACACTTCTTTTTCTTTCTTAGTTCATTCTCCCACTCTCTCCATCATTTCTCTTCTCTTCTTCTTCTTACACAAACCACCACCATTGTCTCCGGCCACTCATCGGTGACAACCACCCTTTTCCGGTAGCGCTACACTTCTCCTATTTCCTCTCTCATCTTTGCAAAAGAAGATTCAACCTTGCTTTTTCATACTCTTCAAGGTTTAACTTCTTCCTTTCCTTTACTTCCACTTTTCCTTATGCTATTTCTTCTAAGTAGATGCTTCTTGTTGCCTTACTTAGTTTCTCTTTTACTTGATGATGATGTTTCTTGTTTTTGTTTGCTTATTTTCCCTCTCTTTTCTTTATTTCTCCATGGATGTTGAACTTGAACTTAATTTGCATTACTAGATCTTTTGTCACTCTTTTACCATTGTGTGATGTTTATGTGATGATTGATGTTCCATTTTGGGCTTTGAATTGGTTTGGTATCTCATAATTGCTCATTGCTTGATTATTGCACGCCAAGTGTTCGAGGAAATGCACACATACCATTTTGGCTCAATTTAGCCATGTACTTTCAATTGGGTGCTCCCTCCTCATTCACTTGTTTCTTCTTGAATGCATTGAGTCTAATTTGTATGTTTCAAGTTTATACTTACCAATTCCGTATTAATTGAACATGACTTGCTTTTTATTAAGGATGCTTGAGACTACTCTTCTCATGCCTTTGCATGCCTTACTTTCTCTTGTATCCCATAACAAGTGACATACCTCTTGCTTTCATATTCGTCATGGGCATTACAAGTCACTTGCATGTTTTCATCAAATTGTTTCTTGGGTTTAATGTTTTCCTTCTTTCTCTTTCTTTTTAGGATGGCCACCAAGAAAGGCAAAGAGATAGCTCCAAGGAAACAGGCCACCCCAAAAATCAAATTCTAAGGCGCGTTTTTCAATAGGAGCCAAACCCTTATCAAAGAACGGAAAGACACCCGCTCCTATTGATGAGAATGACAAGGGCAAACCGGCAAGAGACTCTTCAAGGTTCCCCAACCGCTTCTGTGAACTTAAGTTCCCTTCCATAGCCGTAAGGAACTATCATCCTGAGCATCTACTAGCTCCACCGGACAAGGTTGCGCCTTATATTCTGCCCCGAATTGAACAGCAAGGATGGGAGTTTCTCTTGAGGAAACCAAGAGAAATCAACCTCTCTTGGGTGGAAGAATTTTATACTAACTACCACTTTCCCTCTCTTCAATCGGTATACATGCGCCGTAAGCAAGTCTCAGTTTCAGAAGAGGCTATTCAGCAAGTACTTAATGTTTTACCAGTGCCAGGTGCCATGGATGGCTACCAAAAAGTCCTACGTCAGCGAGAAGAGTATGGATTCGATTGGGACTCGATCCTCCGAGTCATTGCTGAGCCAGAATCTTTTTGGATCCAAGGTCGACTGCGGATGAGGCCCAAGAGTATTGACGCTCGCTTCCTCACTGTGGAAGCTAGAGCTTGGGCCCAGATCCTATCTCATGATGTGCTACCTAGCACTCACAAGTCGTCGATCACGGCGGACCTTGCCTTGCTTGTTTGGTGTATTCTCACGGAGAAGCCGGTGAACATCCCACCTCTTGTCAAGCAAGCAATGAGTCAAGTTCACGACCGGGGTAACCTGCCATTTCTAGCTTTAGTATCTGACTTAGTTGCTGCTGCGGGTGTTTCTTGGGAAGCCAAGGATAAGAAGATTATGGTTCCAGCTAAGGGCGATGTGGTCCCAAGCGGAAAATACCTATATCTTCCCATGAACAAACCAAGCCTCGACATGGCCCCGCCACTTCTTTTTCCTTCTAGCTCATCATCACCACCACTGAGATCCACACATCAAAGGATAGAAGATCTTCACCGGAAGCTTGATAGATATGAGAGGCGTAACCACCGCCGATATACTTACATCAAGAAACTTCTGCATTGTGTTGCCCCTAGCATGGAGGAACCTGAGATATTCACATCCACCTCGAACCCAAGCGATGAAAGTTCTGATGGAGGGGATAGTGAAGACTCTGGTCCCGACCGTCCCTTGCGTATCATTCATAGCACGGAGGACCGTGCTAATTTCTAAAGTGTGGGGAGGTCGTTCGACCGATCTCCATGGATAACACTCTCTTCTCCTCAATACCCATGGATTTATCTTTCTTCTTTTTTTTTATATTGCATGTGTAGTTAGTCTTGCTTGTAAATACTCTTTGCATGATGGTTAGTTTGTATAGAGTTACTTGGTCAAAACAATAACTTTCTTTCCAAGAAACTGTGTTCTGGGTGACCTACCAAAATTTTGAAAATTTCTGCAACAAACTTGCTTTAAGAATGTATTTTGGAACATAGTGATTGAGTTAAGAACACAAGCAAGAAAGTTTTGAGCCTATTGCATGGTTACATCTTATAACCATTATTTCCATTCTTGTGTGCATATCTCTCTCTCTATGAGTGTGATCCTTGCTTTGTCTAATTCTATATGTCTATTGCTTTGTGTATGAATGCATTTGCATGATTGAGGCCATCATTTCAACAGTCACTTTTCCCAAATAGCCTTAACCCTTATATCTACCATTGCTAACTAATTTTGAGCCTTTGATAAACCTTCTTGTTCTTAAACAGAGCACATCAACAATCCTAAGTGAAAAACCATGAATGTCCCTGAATTTGAATCTTTGATTAGCTTAGGTGAGTTAGGATGTGTATCATTCAAATAAGGGGGTATACTTTGGAAATTCGGGTAGGTATATAGGCATGTAATTGTAGTGTAATTGAAAATTCTAGGATCGTGGGAACATACTCATGTGCTAAATGATTACACCGTATGCATTGACACTTTGGTTCACAAAGAAACCCCCAAAGAAAAGGGGATGATGATAATGTCAAAAAAAAAAGAGAGAGAAAGAAAGAAATGAAAGGGGACAAAAATGCCCCAAGATAAAGTAATAAAAACAATGCATATAGTAGGTGGATTGAAAAGGATGCATGAGTATGCAAAAAGGGTAAAATTCAAGGGTAGCTAGGAATGTATTGTAGTTGTATAGGTTGTTTTAGGTGTCTAGTGGGATCCGAGGTTGATCAAGGACTCAAATTTTAAGCCCACTTAGCCATATACATCCTTACCTTCACCCTAGCCCCATTACAACCCATGAATAAGACCTCATGATACTTTTAAGTATGCATTAAGTAATTGTTGATTGATTAGATGAAAGACAAAGCTTGGAAAGCATGATTAGGAGGAGATTGAGTGATGAACCCTATACACTTGAGCGAATAGAGCGGATACACTTCTGGTGAGGGTTCGAGGCTCAATGCTTGCTCCCGGCTTTCACAAGCGTTCGTTTAGCAAGTTATATGCACTCCATGGTGATGTTCAATTTGGTAGGATTCATGAATTGCATACTATTTTCAACCTATATGCTCACATGTATTCTTGAAGGATGGATTCACTTTTGACCAAGTAGGTAGATGATTTTACATTAGTTGCATGCATCCGTTTAGGTACTTAGCATTTCATAAATCCTTTCCCATCATAATCTTTGGTCTTTTTATTTTAAGCATGAGGACATGCTTGGTTTAAGTGTGGGGAGATTTGATAAACCCCGATTTCGTGGTTTATCTTGCGCTTATTTTGGGGGATTTTATCAATATTTCACACATTTATTCACAAGAATTGCATGGTTTTTTGTTCGCTTCCCAATATTACTTTATGATGAAGAACATGCTTATTTTGCCTTGAAATTGCCATATTTTAATCCTCTTCTATTGCCATTCGATACCGTGATGTTTTTGTTGAGTAATTTCAGGAATTATAGGGTAGGAATGACTTAGGAGAGAGGGAGAAAGTGATGACAAGTCATCTTAGCCTATTTTCACTAGTCTTTTTCTCTTGTTTTCAATTGATTTATGCACTTTCTTAAGCCATAAGCAAGCCAATTGGGTAGATTTCCATGTTTCCTTTGATTCAATCAACCATGGATGAATTAATGCACTTTCATGAGATTTTTTGCTATAATTGTCATATATTATGAAAGAAACACAATCTTATGATTTGGGGCATAGCTTTGATTGTTTTGATTGATTGATGATAGGTGAAAAGAGTTTTGAAGAAGGTTAAAGGAAGAAGGAATGGCTAGGAGCAAGAGAGAACAAAAAGTTTGAGCCAAAGTTTGCCTCAAACTTTAGCTCAAACTTTTGGAAGAGTTGAAAACATCCCAGAGGAAAAAAGTTTGAGCCAAAGTTTGCCTCAAACTTTAGCTCAAACTTTTGGAAGAATTGAAAACACCCTGGAGGAAAAAGCTTGAGCCAACGTTTGCCTCAAACTTTTTGGCAAATGTTGGCATCACAAAAACAACACCCTGGAGGAGAAAAGCTTGCGCCAACGTTTGCCTCAAGCTTTTTGGCAAACGTTGGCGCCACACTTGCACACCCTGGAGGAGAAAAGCTTGCGCCAACGTTTGCCTCAAGCTTTTTGGAAAACGTTGGCGCCACACATATACACAAGGGAACCAACGTTTGAGCAAAAGTTTGACCTCAAAATTTAGCCCAAACATTGGTATCAGCAAAAGGAGGGCAGCTGGTATAAAAAGTTTGAGTAAAAGTTTGCCTCAAACTTTTACTCAAGCTTTTATGATTTACAACCAGGTTCACAATGGATCTTTCTCCAACTCCAAGAGCAATCAACCAAGGCCTTTATCAACCCAATTCCATCAAGAGCAAAGGCCCAATTCAAGGCTTGAAGACCATTTGAAGAAAGTGTATAAATAGCTTAGGATTTAAGTTTTAAGGGAGCTTTCCTTTTAGTTTTGCTGAATAGTTTTTGGAGAGCTTTTGGTTTTGAATTATTTTGAGTTTCTGAGTTTCGGAGAGGAGAATTGAATTCTCTTCCTCTTAGTTTTCTTGTTTTCAATTTCAATTACACTTGTCTTGAGTCTTGGGTGTTGAGAATTGGGGAAATTCTGTCTCAATCTCACCTTGAGATCTCTTTCTGTTTCTTTTACTGCACCATTGGAGAATTGAGATTCACATTCAAGTTTTCTTCTGTTTTGATCTTTAATTTCTTGCAATTGAATTCTACATTTGGATCTAGGAAGGCATTGAGATCTAGACTCGATTATCTAGCCTCTTGGGTCCTGAGATTTGGAGTTGCATTTTAAATTCTCTATTTAGAGCTCTTCAAGTTCATTTACATTTCCGTTTTAGATCCGGTTCAATTCAAGTCACCTTCTACTTGTCTGATTAATGCAATTTACTTTTCCTTGTTTAAATTCTGCAAATCCACTTCCCAATTCCCTTTACAATTCAAACCATTTACATTTCTTGCACTTTAAGATTCTGCAATTTACATTTCTTGCGTTCTAAGTTTCTGCCATTTAATTTCTTGCTCTTTAAGATTCAGCATATTTACCTTCTCTGCTCTTTAATTTACTGCAATTGTCCCTCTCCCTTTTAATTTCATGTAAATTTAGCTTCTGTCGAATACAAACCACTCAAATCAACTCTTGATTCGCTTGACTAAATCAACCACTAAACTAAAATTGCTCAATCCTTCAATCCCTGTGGGATCGACCTCACTCCCATGAGTTTTATTACTTGATGTGACCCGATGCACTTGCCGGTTAAGTTTTGTGTGTTTGGGATTCATTTTTTGTTTTCCAAAAGTACACATCAAGTTTTTGGCGCCGTTGCCGGGGATTGAAATAGATTGACAATGATTAAGTGAAGTGGAGATCTAGATCAAGCACTTTTTCTTTTCTGTTTCTCTAATTTTTGACTAACCCACTAACTGTTTGAAGTTTTGTCTCAACTGACTACACTCAATTTTCAAGAATACCACTGTGTGTTCCGTTTGTTGATTTATATGTCACAGGAAAGAAGAGAGGCCAGAGGGAAGGATATCATTGAAGAAGAAGTTTCTGAGAAAGAAGAACACCACAACATGAAGCCGCAACTCATTACACTAATCAAGAACAACTGTTCCTATGGTGGAAATCCATTGGAGGATCCTAAATAGCACCTATCCATTTTTCTGAGGACTTGTGGCGCTATCAATCTCGATAGTGTAAATCATGATACCTATAAGCTCTTGTTATTTCCTTTCTCACTGAAGGATGAAGCGGCACAATGGCTTGAAACCTTTCCCCAAGGAAGTATCACTAGTTGGGATGATTTGGTTGCTAAGTTTCTAGCCAAATTCTCCTCATCCCAACAAAACATCAAGATGAAAGAGGGAATACATCCATTCATACAAGGAGAGGAAGAACCATTGTTCAAAGCATGGGAAAGATACAAGAAAGCAAGTGACAAAGTGGGTTTCCAAGCGTTCTATGAAGGATTAACCCCAAAAACAAGAAAAGCGGTGGATTACTTCTCAGATGGCCTACTCAAAGCAACAGCAACCGGCCAAGGAACTGCAGAGTTCAATGACAAAAGAGCCAATAACCAACACTCATTTGAGACACCACAGAATGCAATTTCAGAAAAGGAAGTAATGAATCTTGAAGGAGTGAAGGCAGTCATGAATCAAAACAAATAGCTACACCAGCAAACTCAGCAACAATTGGAGTCAATAGCTAGACAAATTGATTTTCTACATTCTACTACAGTGAATGCACAATTCCCACCATGGAAGCCACATTCTTATCTAAGAATGAGGGAATCTCAACATCAGGAACAAAGGGACTTCAACTGCAACAACCCCAATTTCCCAAACCTGCAAAAACACCACCATACCAACAACAATCACTACATACCACCACACTACCCACCCTTCCAACCCCCAACACCCCACAACCAACCAATCTCACAAGACTCTCAAAGGATCACTAATCTGGAGATCTTAATAGAGAGAATGATGAAACACCAAGAGGTGACAATGAAGAACCAGGAAGCCTCAATCAAAAGAATTGAGAAGCAAATGCAACAACTGGCTAAGAACCTCGCAGAAATGGGTGAGAAGAGGGCTGAAGGAAAAGAATCACTCATCCAGGATGAGCATCACAGAGCAAAGCCTCACTTAGGAGGACAATGGGACAAGGAGAAGGAAGCTCAGAATCTGAGCTGAGCAAGCACAGAGGATATCAAGCTAATGACAATAAAAGAGCGCTTGTTGGGAGGCAACCCAACCTGAGGTAGTTCTCTTTTCATAGCTATTTTAATAAAAAGGTTAATTAACTTCATCTATATTGCAAGAAGCTAAGTTTGGTGTTACACACCAAAACAATATAAAGGAGAATGAAGGATTCTAAGTTTGGTGTTCCACCAAAATCCCATCATAAAACACATTCTCACTTTCTGCATAATGCTAGCTTCAAGTATCTAGACGAACTAGTTAACTATTCTGCTGTTTCCTAGTCTTTAGTTCTATTGCTTTTGAAAAAAGAAAAAGAGTTCCACACATGGTTAATCTGAAGCATGAGAACCATTGGCAAGGTACTAAGTTTGGTGTTCCCACACCAAAGTAAGTTCAAAGGCCTATAAATAAATCATGCATGCTAACCATTGTTTCTAAGTGCTTGGGGAACAAGCAACTTTCAATATCACTGCAGAGTACCATACAAACTTTTGGGAAGATTTAGCATCATCAATCAAAGAGATGAAAGAGGAATGTGAAGACCAGCAATGATGATGAGGAAGAGGACAGCAAGTAAACTCCAAAAGGTTGTATTATTCATTATCAGATATTGTTGTGATTGAAAGTTATATTATACCCCTATCTGTCCTTCTGTCTAATATAGTTTTTCTGCAATTCAATAAGCAAGATGCTTGATCATTTACAACACTATCTCCAAAACTTGTTTGCACTCAATAATTCAAAAAAATGCATCACATGAAAGTTCTTTGAAAAGAAGGGTTGAGGAATTAAACAATTTTGAGGCAAGCAAAAGATTAGGAGAAGTGGTGGTTCTAGTTGTATGATTATGTATTGAGGTTGCATGCTTATGAAAACTTGCATGGGAGTTCATAGGCAGGACATAGAGTTCAAAGAAGTGTTGTGGAGATTCTCAAACAATTATTGATCCAAGAAGCAGCAAACAAAACAAAAGAAAATAAAGAAAATACAAAAACAAAAAGAACATGGCCCAAGGCTCTGAGCATCAATTACTAGGCAGAAAAGAAGAAAGAAACAAGAACTCAAAGAGTTGTTATCCTAGTAAATGCTTGTGGTCGAATTGTGTCAAAGAGAGAGGCTTGAGTAAGTAAATCCTTAGGGGTGCTTTAACACCTAATACCATAAAACCAACTGGTTTAGGAGTATTGATTGAAAGCTTACCTAAAAAGCCGCTTTGAGACATGACACTTAGAGTCAAAGCCAAAACACAAGAATCATAAGCTGCTTCAAGGTGATTACCTATAAAGAGATCTCCATGATATCATTTGGATGAAAGTCCTAGGACCTAAGACCCCCAATATGTGAGGACTAGTAAGCACTGAAGCCCCTGCATGAGCATATAATTTAGAGTTCACCCCACTGTTTCTTAATCACTTCACTCACAGGACCTTACAAGTTATTCTTCAATCCGTCTTAATTAAAAGAACCTTTGAGCATAATTCCTTTCTTGCTTGGGGACAAGCAAGCTTTAAGTTTGGTGTTGTGATGACAAGTCATCTTAGCCTATTTTCACTAGTCTTTTTCTCTTGTTTTCAATTGATTTATGCACTTTCTTAAGCCATAAGCAAGCCAATTGGGTAGATTTCCATGTTTCCTTTGATTCAATCAACCATGGATGAATTAATGCACTTTCATGAGATTTTGTGCTATAATTGTCATATATTATGAAAGAAACACAATCTTATGATTTGGGGCATAGTTTTGATTGTTTTGATTGATTGATGATAGGTGAAAAGAGTTTTGAAGAAGGTTGAAGGAAGAAGGAATGGCTAGGAGCAAGAGAGAACAAAAAGTTTGAGCCAAAGTTTGCCTCAAACTTTAGCTCAAACTTTTGGAAGAGTTGAAAACATCCCAGAGGAAAAAGGTTTGAGCCAAAGTTTGCCTCAAACTTTAGCTCAAACTTTTGGAAGAATTGAAAATACCCTGGAGGAAAAAGCTTGAGCCAACGTTTGCCTCAAACTTTTTGGCAAACGTTGGCATCACAAAAACAACACCCTGGAGGAGAAAAGCTTGTGCCAACGTTTGCCTCAAGCTTTTTGGCAAACGTTGGCGCCACACTTGCACACCCTGGAGGAGAAAAGCTTGCGCCAACGTTTGCCTCAAGCTTTTTGGCAAACGTTGGCGCCACACATATACACAAGGGAACCAACATTTGAGCAAAAGTTTGACCTCAAACTTTAGCCCAAACGTTGGTATCAGCAAAAGGAGGGCAGCTGGTATAAAAAGTTTGAGTAAAATGCCTCAAACTTTTACTCAAGCTTTTATGATTTACAACCCGGTTCACAATGGATCTTTCTCCAACTCCAAGAGCAATCAACCAAGGCCTTTATCAACCCAATTCCATCAAGAGCAAAGGCCCAATTCAAGGCTTGAAGACCATTTGAAGAAAGTGTATAAATAGCTTAGGATTTAAGTTTTAAGGGAGCTTTCCTTTTAGTTTTGTTGAGTAGTTTTTGGAGAGCTTTTGGTTTTGAATTATTTTGAGTTTCTGAGTTTCGGAGAGGAGAATTGAATTCTCTTCCTCTTAGTTTTCTTGTTTTCAATTTCAATTACACTTGTCTTGAGTCTTGGGTGTTGAGAATTGGGGAAATTCTGTCTCAATCTCACCTTGAGATCTCTTTCTGTTTCTTTTACTGCACCATTGGAGAATTGAGATTCACATTCAAGTTTTCTTCTGTTTTGATCTTTAATTTCTTGCAATTGAATTCTACATTTGGATCTAGGAAGGAATTGAGATCTAGACTCGGTTATCTAGTCTCTTGGGTCCTGAGATCTGGAGTTGCATTTTAAATTCTCTGTTTAGAGCTCTTCAAGTTCATTTACATTTCCGTTTTAGATCCGGTTCAATTCAAGTCACCTTCTACTTGTCTGATTAATGTAATTTACTTTTCCTTGTTTAAATTCTGCAAATCCACTTCCCAATTCCCTTTACAATTCAAGCCATTTACATTTCTTGCACTTTAAGATTCTGCAATTTACATTTCTTGCGTTCTAAGTTTCTGCCATTTAATTTCTTGCTCTTTAAGATTCAGCACATTTACCTTCTTTGCTCTTTAATTTACTGCAATTGTCCCTCTCCCTTTTAATTTCATGCAAATTTAGCTTCTGTCGAATACAAACCACTCAAATCAACTCTTGATTCGCTTGACTAAATCAACCACTAAACTAAAATTGCTCAATCCTTCAATCCCTGTGGGATCGACCTCACTCCCGTGAGTTTTATTACTTGATGCGACACGGTGCACTTGCCGGTTAAGTTTTGTGTGTTTGGGATTCATTTTTCATTTTCCGAAAATACACATCAGAAAGCATGTACAAAAAGGGAGGAACATGAAGAATTGAAGTCTTGGGAGCAGCAGCATCGGCGCGCCCGCGCACTCCACGCGCACGCGTGGATGGGATTGGCTGGAAGCGACGCGAAAGGATGGACGCATCCGCGCAGATTGGAAGATTCCTATCAACGCACACGCACAACTGGTGCGCACGCGTGGATCATAAAAGCAATCGGCGCGCGCGCACGCATGGCGTGCGCGCACTCATGGCGCACACACGTGGGAAGCTGCACGTGACCTCATTAAGAGAAATCGTGCCTGGCGATTTCTGAGGCCAAGGAGGCCCAACTTCAAGCTGTTTCTGCATGGAAAAGACCCAAGGATGCTAGGAGGAAAGAAAGAGATGACTCATTTTACACTAGGACACAATTTTAGCTAGTTTTAGGTTCTTTGGTTATTCTAGAGAGAGAAACCCTTGTTCCTCTCTAGACCTAGTTTTCATTTTGATCTTTCCTTGTTGATTTGTGAATTGGATCTTGTTAATTACAGTTTTAATTGTTCAAATTGAATTCCTTGTTACAATCTTGCTTACATTTAGTGATAGTTTTATGATTCTTGTCAATTGTCATTTTATACCTATTTCATGAATGTTGTGAATCTTGACTTGTTGATGTTACATTGATGATTTGTATGTTTAATCTTATTGATTACTTAATTGTATTTTGATAATTGTTAGTGGGTATTTGTGGAATTCAATTTGATTGCTATTTTGAACATGTCTTTTATTAATGCTTACCAAGTGTTTGATGAATTGTTTGCTTTGATTATGGAGTAGTCTTTTCCACTCTTGGCCTAGGTCAAGGGAATTGGGTAAACTTGAGTCATTGGGTCTAATAGATTTGATGATTTCGGAGCCCTTGGTAGTCAATTTGATACTCATTGACGCCAACCCACTACTAATTTAATTAGTAGGTAGGTTGGGACTTATGGGTTGATGTGGCCAAAGCCATTTGACATACCTCAAGTCTAGGGGTAGATATCACATACTTAAGACTTTGGGGGTAGACTTAATGAGCTTGGTTCCTCATAATTGTCAAGATATAGTTGTTGGACAAGGATTGTGATCCCAATTCCCATGTCTAGTCAAGAGTTGTTTTTATCATTCATATTTGAAAACCAATTTCCAATTTCAATTGCCTTAGTTATAGTTACTTGTTTGGTTTAAGTAGAATTAAATAGAATATTGCTTGTTCATTGGAATTGCTCAAGTTTTGCTTAGGTGGTTGAATTAGTTTATTGCAATTTAAGATTACTTGCTTGTTAATATTTCCATTTATTTTCATGCTCATAACTCACAACCCCGGATTTCTAACCAATGTCGAAGCACATGTTTGTCCATTCCTTGTGAGACGACCCGAGGTTTGAATACTTCGGTTATTTCTATTGGGGTTGAACTTGTGACAACCAAATTCCTCTTCTAAATTTGACACCCTGAGGATTGTTGTTGGTAGAGCTATACTCACGACGAGGTGTTATTAAAGAGAAATCTACCAATACACCGCTGGGGCGTTCGTCAATTTATATTTGTCTTGAAGAACTTATTTACTTTTAACCAAGTAGACAAGAATCATATAGTTACATTCATATATATATATATATATATATATATATATATATATATATATATATATATATATATATATATATATATATATATATATGTTGCATTGCATTGCATGAGTTTTACATGTCCCTACTCATTTATTTTATCTCCTTCAACTAAGCATGAGGACATGCTAATGTTTAAATATGGGGAGGTTGATAAACCATTATTTTATGATTTATATTGTGTTTAATTGTGTGGTTTTATCAAATCTTTACCCACTTATTCATATGATTAGCATGTATTTTCAATTCCTTCGCAAAATCACTCCATGGTTGAAAACTTGCTTCCTAGAGACTTTTAATTATGTATTTTAATTCTCTTTTATCTCATTCGATGCCGTGATCCATGTGTTAAGTGTTTCAGGCTTCATAGGGCATGAATGACTTGGAAATTGGAGAGGAGGCTTGCAAAAATGGAAGGAACACAAGAAACTAAGGAGATGACCAGCGAGCAATGACGCGAGCGCATGGCCCACGCAAACGCGCGAAATGGAGAATTCGCAGCGACGCAAATACGTGCCTGACGCAAACGCGTGGATGGAGCCTGCACAAATGACGTGAACACGTGACAAAGAAAATCGCTGAATGACGCGAATGCGTGGACGACACGTACGCGTGACCTGCGCGATCTGCAGAAATAACAGAATACGCTGGGGGCAATTTCGGGCCGCATTTTAACACAGTTTTCGGCCCAGAAACACAGACTAAACCTAGGGAACATGCAGAAACTCATTACACATCCACACACATTCAGATTCATCATATTAGGATTACTTCAGTTTTAGATCTGAGCTTTTAGATTTGCGTTACATTGATAGTTTATGCTTTTACTTGGCTTTTTAGATGCTGAGAGTCATTACCTCCATTGAAAACATTACTTTAGTTTGTTTCCTTATTCCCTTATTTTTAATTAGTTACTCATTGACTCTGTTCAGATAATTATGTTGCATTTTGAATTTATTAATATATAGAATTATTTTTATTTTAATTAATTTTAATCCTCTATTTTATTTTATTTAATTATGTCTTCTCATATTTTTATGATTATTAATTCCATGTCAATGGAGTAGAACTTCCACTTGACATGGGGGTTGATTAAGAGGAGATACTTGAGTTGGAATGCTCAAGTGCTTGGTTAAACTGGACGTTGTTAGCTAATTCCATTTCTACTGACACTAGACCTCCCCAAGGGAGAGGACTAGGACTTGAGAGTAAGAGTTAGTTCAATAACCATACTTTCCCTTATTTAGTAAGGGGTAATCGATTGAGAACAACAACCTTTTTACACCACACTTGAGAAGATCCCAACAAGGATAGAAGTTCCATTTTATTCCCCCAGTTAAGGCCTTTTTATTTAGAGTATCAATAATTATTCTTAGTTTATTTTTATTGCTTTAATTTTTAATCATTTTAATTACTCATTACCAAAACTCAATTTTTCTAAAATTCCCTAGTTAATAAAATAGCATTCTTTCCTGCAACTCGTTGGTAGACGACCTAGGACTCATACTCCCAGTATTTTTATTTCTAAAATTTGTGACAACCCTTTTTAAATTGGTGAGGTGGATCTTAACTGGTTAAGAGCTATACGTACAACGCTGTTCTCTTAATTGAAATCTCTTAATTGGTTAACTTCTACCACGCATCAATAATCCATCACAATTTTCGATGGTAATTATCGTTAGACGAAAAAATCTGATAATAAATATTTTCTGGTGAAATTTATAACGTTGAAGTTTATTCGTTTTTTTAAGGTACTCAGTATTTTTCTTGTATTGATTATGAATAATATTGTATTTATAATGTTTGTAATGAGTAGCAAAACATACATGTTACTTCCTTTTTGAAATGTTTTTTCGATATACATTGATCTCTCAAGGCTCTTGCATGCGCATCATGTGTAGGAAGGAGCCAATTTTTTCCAATGTCGTGTATACGCTACGGGATGATTGCACGTTTGAACTATGCATATATACATTATTTGATTTATATATCTTCTTTCTCCAACCCATATAGCAATATAAAATTTCACTCATTCCTTTATAGAAACTTCTCTCTCAATACACTACTCACTTAGGGCATTTAGTGAAGTAGAATTTAGTTTATCGCCCCACACTACAACGAGGGACACATGCCTTGCCATGATTTTGCTGTACTTGGCTTCTCAACCTTATATTTTAGTAAAATACACTTCTTTAATTGCTGTTTCTGCATGTCACATAACTCATCGATGCTTATTATATATGCATGTCTTGATGTCTTTCATACTAATAAAAAAAATATTTTTGAACATGCTTAAACTCACTTAAATTTGATAGGTCGGCATGTCGAACATTTTTTTGTGTGATATTTTTAAAATAAATTTAAAAATAATATATATTATTAATTATTAACACAAAACATATTCTAAAATTTTTTATATAATTGAAAACAACATCCAAAATATAAAAAAAAAGCTATTTTATAGTTTAATATTAATAAAATATCAAATTATGGAAAAGTCTAGGGGTCAGCAATTTTATTAAATTTTGGTTAGTATGTAACCAGCAGAGAAAGGTGAGTCATTAGATGAAATCTCACACCAATTTCACACTATTAAATCATTATTAATGGTTATTTGATAACTACCAATCACAAAAGTTGCTGGTCCCTAACATTGCTCTTAAATTATTTTATCTAAAACTTTTTCATATTTATGATATATTACTAATTTAACAACTAAAAATTAATATTTGATATAATTTTATTACAATTGAAATGAAATATTTGATATTTGATATAATTTTTAACAACTAAAAATTGATATAATTCTATTTTTCTCTCCCTCTTTTGACAACTACCACATGTGACATGACACTCTTATGTTATAAATGAAATAGAATTTTTTTTTCTTCTAGAATTAAGGAGTTTAAGACCGCATTAAAAAAGTAGATAAATTATTTCATAGAACTATCCCATTCCATTGAAGGAACTCTCAAAAATAATAAGATTTTGCGGCAAACTATCTTTTGTTATTTGTAAATTTATAATACCAAATTTATTTCTTTTATTTTCATATATCCACCGATAATTTTTCAAATAAAAAATTTTTCAATTCCTCACCAAAGTAATAATTTTAAGATGCTTTATTTTTTCTTAAAACCATCGTTCACCTACAAAACTTTGGTAATGCTATAATGAAGAAGGAAAATAGTAAAGTTTTTGAGACTTGAATTTGGATCTGAGATGAAAACAGAAACTAGAGAAAAGGAGAAAGGAGGAGAGGAGAAGGGTGGTAAGACAATAAAAGAGAAAAAAAAAAGGGGGCAAAAAGATGTGACATGAAGAAATTAGAGAAAAAAGTTAGGGGAAGGCTAGCAAAACACAAAAAAATACAAAGAAAAGATGGAGGCAGGAAAGGTGTGTGGAAAGAGAAGGTGGGAGTGAGTAAACGGATCAGAGAAGAGGAAGATGGAGGGCCACCATCCTAACAATGCACCTCGTAGAGAAAATTAGAGAGTGAATTGAAGTGTTTATATTAGAGATATTATTATATTAATAAATAATTTTAAAAGTTTGATTACAAACTGGATTTAGCTTCTCTTTCTAAGCTTGAAAAGCACTATTATAAAATCTGTCTCTAATTAACTTCGTGTATGTTTATACCACAACAATAAATTCTAATTAAATAACAAAAAAATTATATTATATATAAAATGTAAATTTTAATTTTTTTAGAATATTGTGAAAAAATAAAAATTTTAGTATTTATAGGTTTTTTATTTTGAAAATAAAAAGATTAAAAAGTATAAAAGATTAAAGCAAATTCTTAATTTTAGAAAAAACATAACTAAAAACACACTATTATTAATAAAATATTAGAAAAGACTCAATAATAAAGTATTAGAAAAGAAGGATTAGCATGTGTTCATAACACGCAGCGGAAGAAAAGAAGGTAATCCTAAAGATCTATTTTTGTGCTTAAATTTTATTTCAATAATGTAATATAGATTAGATCTAAATACCTTTGGATGCTTTAGTAAAAACTTTATTCTTCGATTGTACGAAGACTTTATACGTATCCCCACCGAGACAATCTTTACTGTCAACTTCTTGACCAATGGAAATTTGATCTAAATTAAGAAACCTCTTGCAACTCTTTGCACGCCATAAAATTCTTCTCCAAGAATTAGGCTCACATACATTTATGTGTGTAGAGGTAAAAGAATGTTTTATTCTCCTCTGTTATTCCTCTACTCTTGTCATAGATATATATAGTATGAGATTTGTTACTGATTTTAAATTTGATTCTCAATTCAAATTTAAATCATATTTTGAAATTCTAAATCTAAATCCTTCAAATTTATGAATCATATCATAACTCAATTTGAAACAGAATCAGTTAGGATCCCATCCAAATTTATTTCTCAAATTTAGAAATAGAATAACTAATTATTCTCAAATCTCATTTAATATTCTCAATTATCATACTATTATTATATTCTTGGTGCTAGCAAAAAATATAATAATATTCCATCTGAATTAATATAATTATTTATTTGATCAAATCAAAATAATAATTAAATAATTCTACAGCAAATATTAGAACACTTGTTAGTGTGTGACCCCATAGGTTCAATACTAAGCGAGTAGTAAATTAGTCATACTAAATTTACTAATCAAGGTTGGCGTCTAGCAACACTCATTAACGACCCGATAGTATGAAATAATATATTTTTAGTAAGAACCTTAGAAGAACAAAGTATAATTCCTTCCATCTTTCCAGCTCTTGGTTAACCCTTAGAGTATGGTTTAATTGTCAAACTCTAACTTATTACCATTATTATAATGAACTGTGAATGACCTAAGAAACTCATTTCTTCATTCATTCAATCCCCTTGGCCAAGGTTTTATTCATCTCAGTCATTATAATCAGAGCTCAAACTCTTTACCGAGAGTAGACGGATTCTTTATTGACTAATCATTAATTCTACAAGTATTTAAATCATACCCAATATCCATTCAACTAGCACCCTAGGGTATTAGGTGTCCGGAATCAAAGTATAATAAATACATTGTTAATTACTATTATAGTTGCAGGTCAAAGGAAACTCTATTACTATGTTCATCTTGAGAATATCCTATTGACAAATATGCGGTAATTATAACCATTAGGAATTCTCAGAGTGAGTCAGTTCAATGGTCATATCTCTATATGCACCATCTATATATATAATTTAATAAATTAGATCTATTAATCTTCATCTAATGAAAATATTATATATATATTGGTCTTTCCGGATTATTAATGTCTTTTTTAATAATCCTATGACCAAGAACAATTTAAATTAAATTATAAAAGATTTATCTCTCAATATTATGATCACTATCACAATGATAAATCTCTAAATTTAATCAAAGACCTTATTATATTAACATTTTAATATAATAACAATAACAAATTATTTGACACATAATTGATTGAATTGTAGTCATACTACTTATTCCCAACACAAAATATAATTATATGACTTGTTGATTGAAAAAATAAATAGATACTATCAATTTGAAATGGTTCGAACACACACATATATTTTGTATATATCAATGAAATATTTTAAAGTTCAAATGCACATGCACACAGATCCCAGATGCACAACATTTAAAATACTAAAATGTGCTTAAATTGACAAAAAAAAAAAAAAGGATTTCGAGATAAATGTATTTAATTTTTTTCATATTTTAAATAAAGTGCATTCAGACACATGTATATTTATTTTGTATCTACTGTATTCGAAATGTATATCAGGTTTTAAATTCGTAAATAGTCTAAAATTTATATATATTAATAAATAAAATATTTTTTTATTTATATATAAAAATATATCGTGGTTAAATAGTTATCACGTAAAATATTGATAAATCCTAATTTTTAGAGTTTATCTTGAGTTGAATTTAGTGAATTTTATCAACTTATTTCATATTTATTCAATAAAATAGTATGATTTTGTAAATTTCTCCTAAATTGTGCTTAAGAGTAAAAACATACTTTTAGACTCTTAAATTGTTAAATTTAATTTCTTTTAATTCCATTCGATGCCTTGATGTGTTTGTTAAATGATTTCAGGCTTAAAAGGCAAAGATTTGGTTGAAGAAATGAAGAAAAAGCTGCAAAAATGAAGAATTCATGAAGAAATGAGGTTTTGGTAATCTGCCCAATTCGGCGTGTGCCTGACCCGCGTGTACGCGTGACCAGAGCTTTGTCAAGCGATGCGTACGCGTGACCTTCACGTACACATAACACTTGTCACGTGACAAACTTAAAGGAACACGCTGGGAGCGATTTCTGAACTCATCCAGACCCAAATCCAATTCATTTCTGAAGTATTTGAAACCAAATCCAAGAAGGAACAAGGGGGAGCAATTAGTGTAGGTTAGAAACATGTTTTAGAGTAGTTTTCTAGAGAGAGAAGCTCCCTCTTTTCTCTAGAATTAGGGTAGATTTATGTTTTAATTCTTGTTTTCAATTAGTTTTTCTTATAATTTCTTGTTCTTACATCTTTGTTCTCTTAGTTCTTATTGTTAATTTCTCTTTTATGCCACTTTTTAGTTTAGGAACACTTTTGTTAAATTGAATTTTCTTTAATGCAATTTGATGTTTCTTGTTTTATTGATTCTTGTTTGAGTTATTGTTGTTATTTTCTTGCATTTTATAGTAGTAGATTTATTATTATTATAATTTATCATGCTTTTACTTTAATGCACACCAAGTGTTTGCTAAAATGTTTGGCTTAGTTTTAGAGTAGATTTTTTAGCATTCTTGGCTTAGAAAGAGAAATTAGGCAATCTTGAGTCATTAATACCCAACTTGGGTTGGTGATCTAGAGTTGTTAGTTAATCTTATTTCCATTAACATTACTTATGGATTAGGGTTAACTAGGCATATTTGACTTTCTTCCGATACGAAGATAACGTAATAGGCTTAACTCTTGATAATTGTTGTATTATGATTAATGACTATGATAGAAAACTTTGATTCTCAATTCTTACCATAAATGCTTCTTTAGTATTTGTTATCTTAGTTGTTTTTTTTATTTTCTTGTTATTTAAATTTCTTGCCATTTAATTTCTTACTTCTTTATCAACCCACCTCCGTGAAACTCATAACCAATAATTGAGCATTCAATTGTAATTCTTAGGGAGAACGACCCAAAAGTAATACTCTCGGTTATTTTTATTGGGTTGAACTTGTGACAAACAAAATTAAACTTTAATGCAGATTAATTGTTGGTTTGAAACTATACTTACAACGAAACGACTCTCTTATTAAGGAGAAATTTCAAACTTACATTTGGCCTTGTATTAAATATATTATTATTTAATTTTATTTTAAAATAAGATTAAATATTCCTGTTCTTTCTATGTATAGAAAAAGTCTTTTTCTTATAACAAAATTTGATTACAATAATAAACAATTTTTAAAAGTGTTACAAAAATATGATATTTGAAAAATATGCACTATCTGTTGCAAAAAAATATCATGCCTTGTGTTAGTTGTGTACCTTTTAGTTAAACAACAAATTGCAAAGAAAGCAAATGTCTCAAGTAGCTTTTTGTTTTTTTGGTGACTGAAATAAATTAAACAAAGAAAAACAAAACAAACAAAACAAGGAACTGCCTAAATAGAGGGACAGTCCCGTTTAAGACTACTCTTAAACTCCTCCCAAGGTGAAAGAAGCTCCACATGCGAAAGTTGTAACTTCATCGCCATCTTTGCCATAGTATCTGCCACCGTGTTTGCATCTCTCATAATCAAACGAAAGTCAACCCGCCAATTCCAATTCATGATATCTCTTATTTTGAGCACCAGTGGATCAATAAACCCAAAACCATCTTGAGTAACAAGATTAAATGCTTCCACACAATCCGTCTCACAAATAACATCTCATTGACCCACATCCCAAGCTAAGAGATATCCTCTCCAAATAGCAAACAATTCTCCTTGAAGAATACTATTACTCTCAATCATTCCCAAACACCCCCTTTGCCAGCTCCCATTACAATCTCTAATAACACAAGCAAAACCAACACTATCACCCGAACCAAAATAACTAGCATCACAATTAATCTTAAAAGTACCAATGGATGGGGGATTCCAAAAACCATTTAGAGTAGAGGGAAGGGACATACGTTGTAATTCAAAGATATTCCTAAGCTCCTTTTCTGAAGTTAATGCCAGACAAATCACTTTTTCCGGAGGCCAAGTTTCATCGGGATTAAAGATGTCATTATTCCTTGCTCGCCATATCCACCAAAGTCCCGAAAAGAACTTGAACGGATGCTCTCTGCTATGATACAAGAACCAGTTCTTCAAATCCAAAGGATGACAAGAAATATCCAACCTATGCCAGACAAGCTGAGCTTTAGGACAATCCCGAATACAATGTAAAACCGATTCCTGGCTAGAAAGACATCTTGGACACTTATCCGACGACGACATCCCTCTTCTAAAGCGAAAACTTGCAGTAGGAAGAGCCTCCTTAAGACACAACCAAGCCAAAAATTTATGCTTTTCCGGAACAAGCTGGCGCCAAAGCCAAAGCCAATTCTCCCGCTCCTCCCAACCAAACAGCTGCTTACACAACCACAAGTAACCATTGCGAGAGTTATAGACTTTGGCAGTAGACCCACTCCAATACCAACCCACTTTCGGACCTGCTTGTTCATCTGGATTGTAAGAAAGAATATTATCTTTTAGATTTTGAGATAAAGGAGAATAAAGAGTATCCAAATGCCACCTACCAACCGACCAAATATCCTGTATCTGGAGATTCGAATCAGAAATGTGAACATAATCGATCTCATTAGATAACCGTCCTTCTTTCCTCCAGCTAGAAAACTAAAAATTCTGGTTCAAATCTCCAATACACCAAGCAAACCCATCCTTCAACACTTCCCAAGCCTTGCAAAGACACCTCCAAATGGGAGAGTCCTTGTTCTTAGGATAACTAAAACAGTCATATAGAGATGATCGGTATTTGGCATCCAACAATTGGACCCATAGCTTGTTTGGCTGCTGGAAGAAAGTCCAAACTAGCTTCCCAAGAAGAGCAATATTTACACAATAAGGATCTCTAATCCCTAAACCTCCATATTTTTTTGGAGTAACCAGTACCTTCCAACTAACAAGATTCAATCCTCTTCCATCAACTTGTCCTTTCCAAAGAAAATTCCTCATCATAGACTCCAATTTACTAATGATTCCTTTGGGAAAAATAGAGACCTGCATCTGGTACGTGGGAATAGCAGCGACAACAGAATTAACCAAGCAAAGTCTACCAGCCCGATTGAGTAAACTTCCTTTCCAGCTTGCTAGCCTACTCCGAATCTTATCCAAGACACCATTGAAAGCTGAACGAGTCACCCTAGAATGGCTAAGGGTAACTCCAAGATACTTGCCCAAGTCCTGGACAAATCTGATAGAGGATACCCCAGTGAAAACCTCTTTCCTTGTTGCAGAGACATTCTTGGAGCAAAGCGCTTTAGACTTCTCCACATTAATCTTCATCCCAGATGCTTTGCAAAAAGTCTCTAAAACCAACATCACATTTTGCACTTGTCTCTTTGTAGCTTTACAGAATAGAAGCAAGTCATCCGCAAACATTAAGTGGGATATTCTTGGTCCTCCTCTAGAAATAGCAATCGGTTCCCACAAGCCCAAATCAACCTGATGACTAATAAAGCATGCCAATCGCTCCATACACAACACAAAAAGATAGGGTGACATAGGGTCTCCTTGTCTAAGACCTCGGCTAGGAGTAAAGCCATTCAGACGACTCCCATTTCAAAGAATAGATAAGGAAGAAGCAGTGACACAATTCATAATCAAATTGAGTGTAGGAATAGAAAAACCAAAGCTTTTAAGGGTATGAGCTAAAAACCTCCAGTCAACTCTGTCATAAACTTTCTCCAGTGTGCCTTTCTTTCAAGTAGCTTTTTGTTTAACAACCAAATGCAAAGAGCACTACTCCTAAAATGTAGTGTTTCTTTCACAAATAAATTGTCAATTAAAGTGTTAAAAGTATATATATATATATATATATATTTTCATTGTCTACCAGTGATATCAACTTTTGGTGATGATACATAAATGTATGCTATAGGTGTAAAATTCAATTAATTGTCAACTATAAAAAATCAACGATAGATAAAAGTAAGAGTAAAACTAAAATTTATTTCAAATATTAAAAATAAAATAAAATTAAATTTAATGTTAGAAATAATTTTTAAACTTTTAGTAGGTGTACGTTAACAAAGATAGAGCTATATTAAATTTTAGGAAGGGGTTGAAATTAATAAAAAATCAATTAAACTAAAATTTTAGAGAAAACTAAATTGTTATTTATATAATTATAAAAAATGAAATTTGGAGGGTCATTGCCTTTTTTTTTTTTGGTGAATTTTTTGGTGTAGAAAGACTTATTTTTTTACATGTGTAAAAATGCGGTGTATGCTATAACTAAGCAACAAGTGTTTTATTAAAGGAATAAAATCTGTTTTGGCTCAGTCTATTTATAGGGATACTATAATACAGTTCATGTGATGAGGTTGATAAATAAATATATTATTAGTAGTAATATGTTAGTATAATTGTGGGCTTATGGGCTTATAAGTTGATTTTTTTTAGGACAAAAGAGTAACTTTACAGTAAAGGCTGCTAATGTTTTTTGGAAAGTTTACTTCTTCAATATTTATTTATGGCATTTTAGTCCCTCTAAAATACTTTTTTCTGTGTTTAAAAAATAGTTTGTTGGTTGTATCGGTTTGATATAGTAAAATATTTAAAGTTGTATTTTTCTAGAGTAATTATTAAAAGTCGTAATTAATTTTCAAATTTAAATATATATGTTATTTTTTAAAAATATCAAAAATAAAACATTCAAAAAATTTTATTTATAAATTAAAAAATAATTAAAAAGATAAGTTAAAACTCTTAATTATTTCATTATTTGAAAATATTTCGTAAGTATCTAACCTACTATTACAAAATATTTTGATTGTTAGAAATTAAAATAGATTATTTTTAAATTTTATTAGATTAAAACTAAATTATAAAAAACATAAATATAAAAAATATATTATACGAGAGTATTTGATAATTCGGTAAAATTCTTTATTTTAAAAAAAAATTAGTGAGTAAATTATTCATAAATTAAAGTTAAGACTTAAGAGAACATATTATAATTTACACTACAATTTTTGTAGTTGTTATTGAGAAAAAGAAAACATTTCATGTAATTTCATATTAGAATGAAAAAAATCACAAAAATGAATTAGAAATTCTTATTTCTTTTTACTTTTTGAGAATTTTTTTTTTGTTTGAAAAGGTAGATAAAGAATCTACTATATATATATACCAAAATTAAAATTACTTTGGTGTAATAATTTTGTTCCTAAAATATTTTTTGTTATATATATCTATCACAAATTTTGTTTACAATTTATTAAGTTAAAAAATTTATTATCTTAAATAATTATTTTTATTATTTAGATAATATTTAAATAAATAAGAAATAAATATATATGTTAATTAATAGACTAAATTAACCATGAAGAGAGAGATTTTGTTTTTTGGATTTTATGGTCCTATATATATTGTATAGAGAGAATTAAGGGGAAAAAAGGAAGAAAATAATAAATAATCTGTGAGGGTCAGCATGCTTAGATTTTTATTGTGTCTACGTGTATCTTTATTTTAAATTCATTCTTTTGTCCAAAAACTTAAAAATGCTTAACTTACAAGCCCATAATTATGCTAACATAATTACTACTAATACCTCACATTATCATAGTTGTTTATCAGTTTCATTATGTGAAACTATACTGTAGTAAATTTGTAGACAGACTGAATAAAGATAGATTTTGTTTTTTAGTAGGACACTTGTCACATAGTCATATTATACATCACATTTCTATACATATAAAATGACATTCTTTTCTATATATAGTAGAATTCACCTTTTTTTTTGTTTAATGAAGAAGAACGTGACAGCTTGGAGAGTTTGTTCCATATTTTTTCGGAATGTGAAGGGAGACAGTTTTTCTTGAATTTTGTGATAGTTTTATTTTTATTAAGAACATGACATCTTTTTTCTTCAAACAAAAAAGTTTAATATAGTAAAGTGGAACAAAAGAGAATAAAACAAACAAGAACACAAAACTAATAAATTTATCTCATTGTTATTTCTGTCATTATCATCAATAATAAAAAAATCAATATTACTCCATTTTTCATAGTCTAGAAACAATTTATTAATATTTACCACAACATTTGATTTTTTGTTCTAAAATATCCTTCCGTTTCTTTTCAATCAAATATTTTAAATGACTGCAAAAAATTTCATCAACCACTTTTATTGCACCTCTTTCCTATTAGACGCTCCTGTTAAACTCTTAAAATGTTGTTTTAATATGTTTAGAACAAACCACAATCTATGTAACACCCTAATTATCCTAAACCTTACCTCATATCATAAAGCAAAGGTTAATAACAAAATATATAACAAAAGATAATAATATAGAGATCTAGCCGCCGCTCGCGGAGTTTAAGCCGGCTAGTTACATACAGACATACAGAGTTTAGTTAACACAACCTATACAAATTTTCCTCTCAAAGTAAATCTCTACGCCAAATAAATACAAAAGTGAGAGATCTTAAACAAAATAACCAAAATGACTTCAAAACAAGATAGAGATCCTCCACTCTGTCACCACCAAAACAACTCACAGAGGTGGGTTGCGTCCTGCATCTGAAAAATAACAACAGAATATGGTATGAGAATCGGAGGTTCTCAGTATGGTAACAGTAACTAGTGATGTAAGATATAAGACTCCGGGACGCCAGAGGCAATCCTAGAACTTTATATCCATCACAAGATTCAACTTAAAGCATAACTAAATCATTAAAACATAACTTAAAACCATAATGATAAAAGGATAATCTAACTTAGTGGATTTCTAAACTAACAACTCTGTGCTGTCCAACAGCCTTCACCAACCTATCCTCCATGCGATCCTATCGCCACCGACTTCCGAACCTCCTCAATCCCAGTAGAATACACAATTAATACAATGAAAGTAAAACACAAGTATAAGCATATACGTCAAGTAATTCAAATAGGCAATTAAGCATGTTATACAATTAGGCAAGCAATACAAGTCGGCAAAGCAAGCAAACAGATAAAAGATTCACATGATGAATGCCTGTCCTATTGGTTGTAATATCACATTATCGGTTCAACTGCCAACCCGGCACATCTCCATGGAGATGTCGCCCTTCGGTCTCATAATGGGAACCCCCAAGATATGGTGCCCGGAACACCGTCTAGGATGTCAGTGTCTGCACACTCTAATGATTCCAAAGGGATGCGAGCAGGATACTCTTGCCACAAACCTCGCATCTCAGCATAAGTGGGATAAACCTACCGTCCTTACGCCGCCGCCGTGACCTCGACAGGCAAGATTAACCTACCGTCCCTGCCAGGCGCATAGCGTCTCAACAATTCTCAGTATATAACAGCAATCCAGTGGTTTTCAGAAAATCATTTTTTAGTATATCAATAATTTATCATTGCATTCCGAGTCCCAGACTCATCTCAACCACTGTCAATTCATAATTTCCAATCCGAACTCTTCAGTTCACCACTTTCACAATTCATTCAGAACTCTTCAGTTTACCACTTTCACAATTCATTATCAATAATCACCAATACCATACGCCGCCCTTTCACTCAACTAAAACCATCCTCAGTACTCCAGAAACTTAAGCCTCCGTTTTCTAACTTTTTACCAGAAATACCGAGTTAGATCGCCTAGAACCTTTTCTATGTTTTGACATCCAAAAACAAGCCAAAGAGTCTTATAAAAGTGTCATGGAAGTTCACAAGCTTGCTGGGAAGGTGAAACAGTTGAAAACAAGGTTTTTATTGAAAAACAGGACAGTGTGCATACGCATAGGGTTGTGCGTACGCAAGCCCAGAAAGATTTTTAAGAAGTGTGCGTACGTATAAAGGTGTGCGTATGCACAGGGAGTAAAAATTTTCATTCTGCTCATACGCACGATGCGTGCGAACACCCTCAACAGAATGCACCTTCCAACATGTGCGTGTGCACAAGGCTGCGCATGCGCACAGCTTGCAAAATTTCGTTAGTTGTGTGTGCGCACAGAGCCTGCTAGCACTCCCAACAGCAGCCATATCCCCTTGTGTGCGTGCGCACACTATCAAAATTACACAGGGTGTGTGTGCGCACACAAACCAGAAATCACAAATTCTGCAGCATTCACAGAATTCAGATTTCAGACATCAACTTGCAATGATCATATCTTTCTATTCAAAATTTGGATTTCTACAAAGTTGATACCGTTTTAGAGCTCTTTAAATTATCTTTGATTTGATACAAAATTCATCTCATTTCACAACCTGTAGCTCAAGATATAATCTGTTGAAGTTCATCAAAATTTTATTTTTACAAAAGTTCACTAATTTCTAAATTTACCAAAATTTTCAACCAAAACCAAACCAAAACCACATCAAATTCAACTCACATCAGTTCTTACCATGTGTACCACATTCCACCACCCATATCATTAAATTCTCAAACCCAATTATCAATTATATCGCTTTAAACCATTTCTCACATAACAAACTTATCAATCATCATTCTATTACCACCAATCATGAGAAATCAACTTCAAGTTCAACATCCAACATTATTTATCAATATCAATACCAACTTCCATCAAAATAACCCAAAATCATCAAATTATCATACATCATCATTCAACAAATTCAACAACCAATTTAATCCAATCCTATCCTATCCTATGAGTCACTAGCCTAAGTGTCCAGAAATATTATATATATTAAATAGAGAAAACCGAAACCATACCTTGGCCCATTCCCAATATGCACTAAATCACCAAATTGACTCCACCAAGTTTCCACAAGCTCTTTCAAACTCAATCAAATCACCAAGTCCACTTTCAAGTTATTCAAGTCACCAACATTCTCCATACAACACCAATTCAAGCTATATACACATAACTCATAACTAAATCAACCTAGGGTTTCATCAAAATTGCAATTTCACAAGGGTTCAGAATAAACTCACCTTATCCAAGATTTATTGGGTCAAACCCAATAGGAACCAAAGGCTAGAGTGTACATAAACACCCAAAATCACAAAATTTCACTTAATACAAAACCCAAAAACTCGAAATTCTTAGGGCAGGAAACTGGCATTGAATTTTGAGAAGCCTACCACAAGGCTTAGCTAGAAATGACAGGCTCGGCAAGAGCTTCGCGCCACCGCTGATGGCTCGTGAATTGGAGCATCGTAGCTCGAGATATGATGAATTGAAGAAGAGAGTGAATAGTGTTTTAGCTCTCCCCTCTCACTTCACTCTTGCAGCTGTGTTTTGTGTTTATGAGTGTGGTGAATGAGCTGATGGCTCATTAAATAAGGTTTTATATGTTGGGCTTGGGCCCAACTTGGGTTCGGTCCAACCCGTTAGCATTTTTGGTCCATTTGGCCAAATTTCGGACCAAACCTTTAAAATTAACGCCTAGTTTTCGACTTTAAATATTTTCCTAAGGTTTTTTACTATTTTTAATTATTCTCGCACAGTACCAGACAAACTTAAACCGGTTTGGCCGGTTCATCTGCTGGTTCATCTGACTCAGAAAAATCTACTGAGTCCAAAAATCATATTTAAATCCCCAAGTTCTCATTCTAAAATTTCGGAACCTAATTTGGGCAATTTAATTATTTAATTAATTAGTTAGTTAATCGCGGTTCTTACATTCTTCCAACCAAATAAGAATTTTGTCCTCAAAATTTAGTGATTACCTGAGAATACCTCGGGATAATCCTTCCGCATCTCAGACTCCAATTCCTAAGTATGCTCTTCCACTCCTGCTCTCTTCCTGGCAACTTTAACTAATGGAACTTCCTTTGCACGCAGTTTCTTCACACTAGTGTCGTCAATACGCACCGGTGTTACTTGAAATGTCAAGTTCTCCCTCAACTCGACCGACTCGAGCTCTAACATATGGGCCGCATCTGACGTGTACTTACGGAGTTGTGACACGTGGAATACGTCATGCAAGTTAGACAAGTGGGGCGGCAAAACTACTTGATATGCCACCGGTCCGAATCGCCTCAGAATCTCAAATGGTCCAATGAACCTCGGATTCAACTTCTTTGTTTTGATTGCTCTTCCGATCCCAGTTGTCGGTGTAACCCTCAAAAATACATGTTCTCCCGCTTCAAATTCCAATGGTTTCCTTCTCTGATCCGCATAACTTTTCTGTCGGCTCTGTGCAGTTAAAATCTTAGCTTGAATCTTCTTAATCTTCTCAGTAGTCTTGGCTACCGAATCAGGACCTAAAATAGTTGCTTCACCAGTTTCATATTAACAAGGTGGAGATTGGCACGCACTTCTGTCCAGACAAAGCCTCATACGGAGCCATCACAATGCTCGCATGAAAGCTATTGTTGTACGCAAACTCCACCAATGGCATGTAACGGTCCCAACTTCCAGGTTGATCCAAGATACGCGCCCTTAGCATATCCTCCAACATCTGAATAGTCCATTTTGATTGTCCATTCGTTTGCGAATGATATGCGGTGCTGAGACATAGTCTCATACTGAAAGCTCTTTGGAAAACTCCCCAAAACCTTGATGTGAATCGGGGATCACGGTCCGACGCTATACTCGATTGCACACCGTGCAACCTTACGATCTCCTTGATGTATAACCTCGCCAATTCCTCCAAAGAATAGTTTACTCGGATAGGTAGGAAATGAACGGACTTGGTTAAGTGATCAACGATCACCCAAACTGCATCAAATCCCAACCTAGTCCTCAGTAAACCGGTCACAAAATCCATTGTAATTTCTTCCCACTTCCACTGAAGAATCTCAAGTGGCTGTAACATTCCCGACGGTTTCTGATGCTCTATCTTCACCTTCTGAGACGTCAAACATTTAGATACAATTGTAGCTACATCATTTTTCATCCCAGGCCACCAGAACATCTTCTTTAAATCATAGTACATCTTCGCACTTCCTGGGTGAATGGAAAACCCACTATTGTGAGCTTCTGACAACAATTCTTGTCTCAGACTCCCAACATCCGACACACAAATTCTCCCTTTATACCTCCACAATCCTTCATCATCTTTAGTAAACTCTCCATGCCTCTTCTTGCTAACCAGCTGAAATAATCGCTGAAGTCCTTGCTCATCTTGCTAGGACCTCTGAATCTCTGTTTTAAACGTACTTGAAATTTGTAACTGGTTCAAACAAGCTCTTCTGGAAACTTCACTAATATCCAACTTGAGATCCACAAACTTATCCGCTAACTCCTCTTCCTTGATTCTCATCCAAGCTATCGTTAAAGACTTCTGACTCAATGAGTCTGCCACAACATTCGCCTTTCAAGGGTGATAACTTAGTTCAAAATCATAATCCTTGAGCAGCTCCATCCACCTCCTCTGATGCATATTGAGCTCTTTCTGATCAAAGATGTACTTGAGACTCTTATGATCAGAAAAGACGCTAAACCTCACTCCGTACAAGTGGTGTCTCCAAATCTCCAATGCAAACACAATTGCCGCTAATTCTAAGTCATGAGTTGGGTGATTTACCTCATGCGGTCTCAGCTAACGCGATGCGTAAACCACCACATTTCGGTGTTGTATCAACACGCAACCCAAACCCTTTAAAGAAGCATCACAGTATACTTCAAACGGTTCATGCGGTTTCGGTAAAATTAAAACAGGTGCTGAAGTTAACTTTTGTTTCAAGGTCTGAAAATTCTCCTCACACTCTGACGTCCACAAAAATGGCACCTCTTTCCTTGCCAACTTATTCATTGGTAGTGCAATCCAGGAAAATCCTTCAATGAATCTCCGGTAATATCCGGCCAAACCCAAGAAAATTCTAACCTCCGTCACCGTAGTCGGACTCTCCCATTCCATCACTGCCTCGACTTTCGAAGGATCTACGGCTATTCCTCCTTTGCTCACCACGTGACTGATGAGCGGATATTTTATACACTTTTTGGCATTATTTTCATATAGTTTTTAGTATATTTTATTTAGTTTTTATTAAGTTTTTATAGGTTTTAGTGTTAATTTCACATTTTTAGATTCTACTATGAGTTTTTGTATTTTTGTATAATTTCAGATATTTTTTTATTGAAATTGAGGAGCTGGAGCAGAAGTCTGATTCAGAGATAGAGAAAGCACTGCAGATGCTGTCCAAATCTGACCTGCTTGCACTCATAAAAGCTTTTCTAGAGTTACAAAAGTCCAAATGGAGCACTCTCAATGGCTATGGAAAGCTGACTTCTAGCGCTTTCCAGCAATATATAATAGTCCATACTTTTCTTCAAATTAGAAGGCCCATGACTGGCGTCCAATGCTAGCTACCTGCCCCCTTCTAGGGGTCCAGCGCCCAAAAAGCAGAGACCAATGTACAAACGCCCAAAGAGGACCCCCTAGCTAGTGTTCCACGCCTCAGAGACCTCATAGCACATGGATCTCATCAAAGCTCAGCCCAAACACTCATCAAGTGGGCCCCAGAAGTGGATTTTAACACTAAATAGACTATTTTACCCTTACTAGTTATCTGTTTAGTATTTAAAGTGTAGTTTACATAATCATTCAGACAACATACTATCATTTAGCATTATTCATCTTTTACATTGTATTTTACCTTAAGTATAAGTTTTTAAACCTCCTAGGTTGAGGGGAGGAGCCCTGCTGAGTCTTATAAATTAATAAAAGTATTACTGTTTCTCTTCGATCCGTGTTTGATCAATTCTAAGATATATATCCGATCTTCATTGTGGTGAATAGGATGATCTAATAAATTAGCTTTGTTCATCACACTAAGACGAACGTGCCTGACAAATACCCGTATCTACTTGGGTTCATAATGCGTCTTTCACCGGACAAGGACGAACCAACAGCTATGTTTATACATCTCTCAAACGGCTAATCCACGACTTCGTTGGAGACTTCTTGAGACATCAGTTCAGCTGATTTCTGGGGAGATTAGAGTCTCTGTGGTAGAGGTTAGAACCCAAGGTGCAGCATTCTCTGATCCAGAAGATCTGACCTTGTCTGTGGCATTTTGAGTAGGATCATTAAGGAGAATGAACTGTACGAGCTTCACCCTCAATCAGAATGAATCCGCACTAAACCTGGGGTTCAAATCTGGAGGAGTATTGGCAGTTGCTCAAACCAGTGTCAATCACATACAGCCTACCATTAAAGAAATCACTCACAAGCAAAGAGAGCAATAATACCAGAGTTAATTCAGAAAGACAAAGTAACTCTAATCCTCAACTCTAGTCCTATCTCTGTATATATATTAAACCTTTTTCTTTATTCCTTTAATGAATAGTTTCCCCTTATCATCAAAATATATAAACCTTCTGATCCGCCTGAGTAAGACCTGCAAGATAACCATAGCTTGTTTCAAACCACAATCCTCGTGGGATCGACCCTGACTCGCTCAAGTATTACTTGGACGACCCAGTGCACTTGCTAGTATTGCTGTACGAGAGTGTGGGATTCGTACGCACCAAGTTTTTGGTGCCGTTGCCAGGGATTGTTGAGTTTGGACAAACTGAAGGATTGTCTTGCTCCCTAGATCAGGTAATTTTTATTTTCTTTTCTTTATCATTCTTATTTGAGTCTTTTAATTTTTGTTTTCTTCTTCCTTAAATTTTCGAAAATAAAAAAAACCTTTTTAAAATAATATTTGTCTTTTCTCTGTTTGAGTCTTTGTGTCCTTGATTTTTGCAAGAGTATAACTTTTTTTTATTTGAGTCTTTTATTTTTATTTTCTTTTCATCTTATTTTTTGAAAAAAATCTAAAACTTTTTCAAAAATATTTTTCTTTTCTTTGTTTAATTTTTGCTCTTGAATTGAGTCTTATATGTTTTTGTTTTTCAATTTCAAAAATTTTTTTTTAAAACTTTACCACAAACCTTTATCTTCTTTGTCACTTTCTTATTTTGTTTGAGTCTTTTATTTTGTTCTTGGTGTTATTTTCGTGTTCTTTGAGTCTTGCTTTCTAAAAATTTTTAAAAATATTTTTTTTGTTTAATTCTTATGTCAAATCTTTAAGTTTGGTGTTTTTTTGTGTTTTTCTTTCAATTTTTTAAAAATTTTATGTTTGATGTTAAAAAAATTTTTAAGTTTGGTGTTCTTTATATGTTCTTGTATTATTTGAGTTTTTGAGTCCTGTTCTTCGTGTTCTTGTTAGTCTTCAAAGTGTTTCTTGAGTCTTTTATGTGTTTTGATCTTAAAATTTTTACGTTTGGTATTCCTTAGAGTTTTCCTCCAAAAGTTTTCGAAAATTAGGGACATTAGATCTAAAAATTTGAAGTCTTGAGTCTTTTACTAGTTTTTCTCTTTCATCATTAAATTCAAAAATAAAAAAATATATTTTTTATTTTTATCATGACCATATTTTCAAAATTTTTAAGTTAAAAATTCAGATTTCTATTTTTAAATTTTTATCTTATCTTATCTTAGTTTTTAATTTTCAAGAATCAAATCTTTTCAAAATTAAAAATATTATCTTTTTCAAAGTTCTTATCTTATCTTATTTCAAAATTAAAATTTCAACTTTCAAAATTCAAAAATTTAAAATTAAAATTTCAAAAATTCAATTTCAAAATCTAAAATTTAAATTTCAAATTTTAATTTTCAAAACTAAATTTTTTCAAATTTCAAATTTCAAAATTCAAAATTTTCAATTTCAAAATTCAAATTTTAATTTTTTTTCAAATTTCAAATCTTAAATTCAAATCTCTTTTAAATTAATATCTTCTCTCTCTTCTTTTTCAAAACTGCCTAACTAACTGCTTCTCTCTAATTTTTGAAAATCTTCTTCTTCTTCTCTTTCTTCTATTTTCAAAATTTAATAATTAAATTTTAAATTCCTTCTAATTATTTAATTTTAATTTTGGTTTAATTAAATAAATAAAAGAAAAATAAAAATATTTTAATTCTTATTCATCTCTCCTATCCCTATTTCTTCTTCCTTTCCTTCTACCTTTCTTCATTATGAACCGAAGTGGGAATGAAGAGTTCAGGAGAACTCTAGGATCTTATACAAATTCCTCTACTGACTTCTATGGAAGAAGTATCAGCATACCTCACATCAGAGCTAGCAGCTTTGAAGTGAACCCTCAACTCATTACTCTAGTGCAGCAGAACTGCCAGCATTCTAGGCTTCCTCAGGAAGAACCTACATAATTCCTGGCAGACTTCTTAAAGATTGTTGACACAGTACACAGTGAGAGAGTAGACCAAGATGTTTACAAATTATTGCTTTTTCCTTTTGCTGTAAAGGACCAAGCAAAAAGGTAGTTGGATAACCAGCTTAAAGTTAGTTTAAAAACTTGGAAACAGTTAGTGGATAAGTTTTTAAACCAATATTTCCCTCCAAGAAAGATGACCCAGCTGAGGCTGGACATCCAAGGCTTCAAAAAAGGAGACAGTGAATCTCTTTATGATGCCTGGGAGAGGTATAGGAGGATTCTAAGAAAATGTCCCACTGAAATATTTTCAGAATGAATACAGTTAGACATCTTCTACTATGGGCTTTCAGACATGGCGAGCATGTCTTTGGACCACTCTGCAGGTGGTTCCATACACATGAGAAAGACCATTGGAGAGGCTCAATAGCTTTTATACGCTTTTTGGCATTGTTTTTATATAGTTTTTAGTATATTTTATTTAGTTTTTATTAAGTTTTTATAGGTTTTAGTGTTAATTTCACATTTTTGGATTCTACTATGAGTTTTTATGTTTTTGTATAATTTCAGGTATTTTTTGGCTGAAATTGAGGAGCTGGAGCAGAAGTCTGATTCAGAGACAGAGAAAGCACTGTAGATGCTGTCCAGATCTGATCTGCCTGCACTCAGAAGAGATTTTCTAGAGCTACAAAAGTCCAAATGGAGTGCTCTCAATGGCTACGGAAAGCTGACTTCTAGCGCTTTCTAGAAATATATAATAGTCAATACTTTGTTTTATATTAGAAGGCCCAAAACTGGTGCCCAACGCCAGCTACCTGCCTCCTTCCAGGCGTCCAACGCTCAAAGAGCAGAGACCAATGTACAAACGCCCAAAGAGGACCCCCTAGGGACTTTGTTAGGGACTTTTCAATACATCAGTTCAGCCAATTTCCGGGGATATTAAGGTCTCTGTGGTAGAGGCTAGAACCCAAGGTGCAGTATTCTCTGATCTGGAAGATCTGACCTGGTGTATGGCGTTTTGAGTAGGATCATTAAGGATAATGAACTGTACGAGCTTCACCCTCAATCAGAATGGATCTACACTAAACCTAGGGTGCAGATCTGGAGAAGTATTGACAGTTGCTCAAACCAGTGTCAATCACATACAGCCTGCCATTGAAGAAATCACTCACAAGCAAAGAGAGCAGTAATACAAGAGTTAATTCAAAAAGACAAAGCAACTCTAATCCTCAACTCTAGTCCTATCTCTGTATATATATTAGACCTTTTTCTTTATTCATTTTATGAATAGTTTCCCCTTATCATAAAAACATATAAACCTTCTGATCTGCCTGACTAAGACCTGCAAGATAACCATAGCTTGCTTCAAACCACAATCCTCATAGGATCGACCCTGACTCGCTCAGGTATTACTTGGACGAATCAGTACACTTGTTGGTACTACTGTACAAGAGTGTGGGTATTCGTACGCACCAGTGACCTAAGAACTTCACTTCTTCCTTCCAGAACTCGCATTTGAACAACTTAGCATACAATTTTCACTCCTTCACGATTTGCAACACAATTCTCAAGTGTTCCTCGAGTTCTGCCACCGTCTTAGAATAAACTAGGATGTCGTCTATGAAAACCACCACGAATTTGTCCAAGAAGGGATGAAATACTCTGTTCATGTAATCCATGAACACAGCAGGTGCATTCATTAACCCAAAGGACATCACTGCAAACTCGTAGTGTCCATAGCGCGTCCTAAATGAAGTTTTTGGAATGTCATCCTCCTTCACCCTTATCTGATGATAACTGGATCTTAAGTCAATCTTAGAAAATACTCCAACTCCTTGCAGTTGATCCATTAAGTCATCTATCCTTGGCAGCGGGTACTTGTTCTTCACAGTCACTTTGTTTAACTGCCGGTAATCCATGCAAAGTTGCATTCCTCCGTCCTTCTTTTTTCACCAATAAAACTGGTGCTCCCCACGGAGATGCACTTGGTCGAATGAACCTCTTGTTCAGAAGCTCTTCTAACTAAGCCTTGCTTCAACTGCATAAGCTCCAACTCCTTCGCTTCCCTTGCAGATTCAGAAAAATACTTCTTGTAAAAAGCTGTCTGTAATACATTCCAAAGAATGTCGGCATTCTAAAGTTGTAGCAAGTGGCATTTTCCTTGCCACCAGTGCTGAGCCTCTCCCAAAAGCTGATACACCGCGAACTCTACATACTGATTAGTCGGGACATGCTGAGCTTATAGTGCGCGTTCCGTGGCTAAGAACCAATTGTCCGCTTCAGTCGGGTTGTTCGAACCTCTGAAAGTCGGTGGATGAACCTTGAGAAATGTAGCCAAGGTCATCGGAGCACCTCCCAAGTTATCACTATTTCCTTCTGTATTATCATTCCTGTTTCCACCACCATTTCCGTTTTCAGCTGGTTGGCCTAACCTCTGGACAACTTGCAGAGTCGCAGCAACATTCGCCTCTATAGTATTAGCAAGATTAGCCATTGCCGCCATGAACTCGGCATGGTTATCGGCCGGTCAGTCATTTTTAGTTCCTCCCCATGTACGAGTACGACCTCATCCGCGAGTAGCCATTAGGGTTCCTGTCTACACCAAACAATCGATATCAAGGTGATCAGTCTCAATATCAAAAGCCTAGTACTTCAATCATCCCAAAAGGCACTCACAAACAAGCATGCTATGCATATATCAAATAGATAACCTAAATAGCATCAAAGAAAAAGACACACAGAGTATGCAATGAAGCACAATCGGTCCATCCCTCAAGCTCACGAGGACGAACCGCTCTGATACCACTAAATGTAACACCCTAATTACCCTAAGCCTTATCTCGCATCGTAAAGCAAAGGTTAATCAAATGTTACAATAATTCTAATGTTCATACATATAATATAGAAAGAATTAATATACTCTAAAAGCCCGATGAAGAATTTAAGCCCAAAAATAGAATCCAAAAGCGCAAAACGTACTCACGAAGCTACACTAAACGAGGCATAAGATATACGTACGAATATCAAGGTATATGTAAATAGATATAATAAAAGATAATAATATAGAGATCTAGCCGCCGCTCATGGAGTTTAAGTCGGCTAGTTACATACAGACATACATAGTTTAGACAGTTAAAACAGCCTATACAAATTTTTCTCTCAAAGTAAGCTACTAGGCCAAATAAATAAAAAGTGAGAGATCTTAAACAAAATAATCAAAATGACTTCAAAACAAGATAGAGATCCTCCGCTCTGTTACCACCAAAATAACTCACCGAGGTGGGTTGCGACCTGCATTTGAAAAATAACAACAGAATATGGTATGAGAACCGGAGGTTCTCAGTATGGTAACAGTGCCTAGTGATGTAAGATATAAGACTCTGGGACGCCAGAGGCAATCCTAGAACTTCATATCCATCACAAGCTTCAACTTAAAAAATAAATAAATCTTTAAAACATAATTTAAAACCATAATGATAAAGGGATAATCTAACTTCGTGGATTTCTAAACTAACAACTCTCCGCTGTCCCACAGCCTTCACCAACCTATCCTCCATGCGATCCCATCGCCACCGCCTTCCGAACCTCCTCAATCCCAATAGAATACACAATTAATACAATGCAAGTAAAACACAAGTATAAGCATATACGTCAAGTAATTCAAATAGGCAATTAGGCATGTTATACAATTACGCGAGCAATACAAGTCGGCAAAGCAAGCAAACAGAGAAAAGATGCACATGATGAATGCTTGTCCTATTGGCTGTGATATCACATTGTCGGTTCAACTGCCAACCCGACGACACATCTCCATAGAGATGTCGCCCTTCGGTCTCATAATGGGAACCCTGATGCGGGCAGAAATTGGTGAATTAAAAATTATTAGAATATATGCGTTGCAAGTATAGTTCTTAACTCGCCAGAAATCCACCGCTCAATTTAGAAAGGTGTCACAGAAAATTGAAATTTAAAATACTAGGAGTATGAATCCCAGGTTGTCTCCCAACGAGTTGCAGGAAAGGGTGCTATTTTATTAATCAGATGTTTTCGAAAAGGTTTGAGTTGAGTAAACAGGAAATTAAATTGATGAAATTGAATAATGTAAATAAGAGCCTGGACTGGGAGTTGATTACATGGAAGCCCTATTCTTGATGGAACACTCTTAAGATTAATTGACAATTGAGAGTTATTTCGTTTAGTTATCCTTTACTAAGTAAGGGAAGGTAAAACAAGTTGGAATACTGTTCTATCCACAAGTCCTAATCCGCTCTTGGGAGGATTGGTGTCAGGAATTAGAGAGCAAACCAATAATAACCCAATTACAATCTTTCTCTTGAACCTTCCAACTCAAAGGTTCCTTTCAATCAACTCCCCATCAAGTTAGGGAACTACTCACTCATTGTAAAGGTAAAATTCATAGCACATAAAAAAGAATTAAAGAAAGACATTGTAAATAAAAAATAAGAATAGTCAATTAAAAATAAAAGTGATCCTTGTATTAAATAATCCTAAAAATATTCCAATGGTAAAATTAAACAAAGCAAAGAACATGGAAGAGTAAGCCAAGTAAAGAAAACGAACTAGAATGACGAAGTCTTGATGAGGTAATAACTCTTCTCAATATCCCAATGCAAAAAGCTAGAGAAAAATAAAATCCTAAGAACTATCAATGTCTAGAGAGAAAAACCTAGGGGAGGAGTAAAACTAGATCTAAAAACTCAAACTGTGTAGAATGAATGTTGTCTTTTGTTTCTGCTTGTTCTCTGGCTCTAGTCTGCTGTTCTGGGCCAAAAACTGGGTCAAAATAGGGTCCAAAATCGCCCCTAGCGAATCCTGCAGATTATACAGATCGCGCATGTCACGCGATCGCGTCATCCATGCGGACGCGTCATTCGCGCTTTTCCTCGCCACGCGTTTGCGTCGTCCACGCCTCCGCGTCGCTCGTGCTTTTCCAGTCCGTGCGGTCGCGTGAGCCACGCTGCCGCGTCACTGCGATTTCTTTTCTTTCACGCGGTCGCATGAGCCATGCAGTCGCGTCACTTCTCGCTGGTTATCTCCTCAATTTCTTGTGTTCCTTCCATTTTTGCTAGCTTCCTTTCCAATCTCCAACTCATTCATGTCCTATAAAGCTTGAAACGCTTAACACACAGATCACGGCATCGAATGGAATAAAGGAGAATTAAAATGCATAATTAAAAGTCTCTAGGAAGCAGTTTTCAATTATGTAATAATTTCAGGAAGGAAATATAAATGCATGCTAAATTAATGAATAAGTGGGTAAGGATCATGATAAAACCACACAATTAAACACAATATAAACCATAAAATAGTGGTTTATCAACCTCCCCACACTTAAACATTAGCATGTCCTTATGCTTAATTGAAGGAGATAAAGTAAATAAGTATGAACATGCAGAAACTCATGCAATGCAATGCAATCCTATATATATGAATGCAACTATATGATTCCTGTCCACTTGATCAAAAGTAAATAAGCTCTTCAAAACAATTACAAATCAAATTCCACTAATTCTATCATTATACAGTAAGACAGATAAAAGTGCAAGAAGATAGCTTATGAAGGCAGGGAACGTGGAAATTCAAGCATTGAACCCTCACTGATGATGTATGTACGCTCTAATCTCTCTAGTGTATAGGGTAATCACTCTATC
This sequence comes from Arachis ipaensis, assembly GCF_059453495.1. Classification (NCBI taxonomy): domain Eukaryota; kingdom Viridiplantae; phylum Streptophyta; class Magnoliopsida; order Fabales; family Fabaceae; genus Arachis; species Arachis ipaensis. The sequence continues at coordinate 53,467,194 of NC_142443.1, forward strand.
CTTCTCTAATCATGCTTTCTAACTTTTGTTCTTCTCCTAACCAATCAACAACAGTTAATATACCAATGCAAACATCATGAGGTCTTTTCAAGGTTGTAATGGGGCCAAGGTAGGTAGGGATACATGTATGGTCAAGTGAGCTTAAAAATTGAATCTTTAATTAACCCAAGCTTCAACCCAACTTATATAACTTGCATAACCTTAGAATTCATACCTAGCTACCCAGAATTCCCCTTTTACATTCCATACTCATGTATCAACTTTTTATTTTAATTTTTATCATATGTGCATTGATCTTTGAATTCTCAATTCAGCATTGGGGTAATTTTGTCCCCTTATTCATTTATTTATTAATTTTTTTAAATAGAAGCAAAAATAAACATAGCTTATCAATGCAAATAGATTTTTAATTCTTATAGTTTCACATGAGCAGGTATCCAAATTTCCATTAAATTATCATGACACATTCCCTTAATAACTTTTGTTCCCACAATTTCCCATACGTAACTAGCACACACAATTCTATCTTAAGCTAACCAAAGATTCAATTTGAGATATACAATTGTTTTTCCGCTTAAGGCTAGTAATGTGGTGAAATATAGAACAAATGGGATTTAAAGGCTCAAAGTGGTTAACAAAGGTAATTGAAAAGGGTAGGCTTAATTTGGATGAGTGAGTGTAAACAAATAATGGCCTCAATCATGTGCAAGCATATAAATATAATAAATATTGGACATATAAGATAAAACAAAATCTAGATTACAATCATAGAGAAGTAAACACACAAGAATAAAATAATTATGGTTAAATAATGTAACCATGCATAAAGGCTCAAATCTTCACAGGTTGTGTGTTCTTTAGCTCAAAAATAATCATGTTCCAAATACAACTTCAAGCAAATTTATCATAAAAAATTTTAAAAATTAGTGAAATTTTGTTCCAAAGATAGAGTCTTAGAAGAAACTTATTGTCTTTTCAATCAAGTAGAGTATGCATGCAACTAACCTATTACTATGCAATTTATCCTATTCTATAAAAGAAAGAAAAAAAACTAATTAAAATATCCTAATTTATTGGTGCTAGGGAAGAGAAATTACCTCTGGAAGTCAGGTACTGACCGACCTCCCCACACTTAAGGCATTGCACCGTCCGCGGTGCCATCTGTCAGGAACAGGGGTGGGCTGGTTGCAGTATCTCCACATTTGGGACCATCATGGCTCCCTGTGCTGGTAAAAGAAGTGGAGTCCGGGGTGTCTGAGTCCTTGAAGTGTCCCTTGAGTAGCTCCTTGAGGTGTTTGAATCGGCGCTCGTTACGGCGCTCTCTTAACTTCGCTTTCTGTTCTTGCCGATCCAACCTTTTGATTATCTACTGGAGCAGTTCATCAGTTGTAGGTGCTTGTGGTGGTGAAGAAGGGATATCTTCAACCGGAGCAGTGAGAAGGCTTTTAGTGGCTGTTGGAAGTCTAAGGTACTTCCCATTGGGGACATACTGATCATCCCGTGGAAGCATGGCTTTGGTGTCTCTAACTCTGTAGGGAACTCTGGCTGCTAAGACAAGATCTGAGACCAAGGTGGGAAAAGGTAAGTTGCCCGCAATTTGTACGTGTCCCATGGCATTCCGGATATGTCTTGGTAAATTCAGAGGCTGGTCTGTAAGGATGCACCATAGTAGAACGGCCATGTCTGTAGTGAAGGAGAATTCGTGAGTGCTCGGAAAGACGTAATGGGACATGATCTGTGCCCATACGCGAGCTTCCAAGGTAAGTACTGAAGCTGATATTCCCTTAGGGCGGGTACGATGGTATTCGTAGATCCAACGGCTGCCAGGTAGTGCGATAACTCTGAGAACAGCTTCCCAGTCAAATTGGTACATCTGGTGCTTGAGTGCGGCTTCTTGAAAGGCGTCCATTCCTTCTGGAATAGGGGGAAGACTCAAAGCTTGTTGGATAGCCTCTTCTGTAATGGGGACTTGTTTCTGACGGACAAAGACAGACTGCAGGGTAGGCAGGTAGAAGTTAGAGTAGAACTCGACTACCCAGGAAAGATTGACTTACTTTTGTTGTCTCCGTAGGAAACCCCATTGTCTTCGTTCAATTTGCGGCTCAACAAAAGTAGCAATATTGGGTGGGAGGATAAGAAGGTGTTCGTTGTTGTAACTCCTTTCAGCTAGAATAGGGAACATCTGCTCACAGTAGCGATTTAGAAATTGCGCAGTGTCCTTTGCTGGAAAGGTTTTCTCTTTTTCATCAACCTTGATGATCCTCCTAACTCTTTTTGTTGAGGGCTTAACTGCAGTTGAAGAAGGTTCTGCCACTAGTGCTCTTTTAGTTCCTCTTCTTGCTGGAGGTTTGGGAGTAGCTTTCTCTTTTTCTTTCTTGGTGGCCATCCTGAAAAGGGAAGAGAGAGTAAATTGAATTCAAAGAGATAAATAGCAATGAAGAGGATGAAAAAGGATGGTTATAAATGCACATTAAAAAGTAAATGATGTTAACACACGCTCATGAGTACATGTGAAAGATCATTAATGGAAAATAGTTAGTGCATATGATGACAAGTGAATGCAAGGTGTTTATTGGCATGCCGGCAAAGGGCATGAGTAGCATAGACCAAGCATTACTTTGTAACAAACCATCACGTTTGTATTGACAATTAAATTTAATTAATATAATAGTAAAGGAAATTTGTGAAAAGCAAGCATTGAATAGTAGAATAACATAGAGAAGTGCATAATACCATATAGGCTTTTTCACAAACACATAGCGTGCATGGTAAATAAGGTATAGAAAGTATTAAAGTGAACATGCAAGCAACCCTTTAAAGAAAATAATATATAATTGCCAAACAATTTGCAACAATCCACAAGCATATAATGAAGAATAATGACTCAAATAAAATTCTAACACCATGTAAAAAGGAAAGAAGAAGAAAGAAAATATGAATAATGAAAAGAAAAAGAAAAGAAAAGAAAATAACATATAAAATAAGAAGAATGATAGAAAAGAAAAGGATGAAGAAGAAAATAAAACCTTGTTAATGGAGGTGAGGGAGAGAGAGTGAAAGGTGAGATAGAAGGAAGAAGGGAGGAGGAAGAAATAAGGAGGGAAAAAGGAAAATTAGGATTTGGAGAAGAAAAAGATATGATAATTGGCAAAATTAGGTTGAGCTGTGCGGCGCAAGCGACGCGATCGCATGGAACACGCGGTCGCGCGTCTTGCGCTTAAGGTGAGGGACGCGGTCGCGTCGGTCACGCGGTCGCGTGACCCAGTTTGTGCTAGTGGTGCGAGGGTTGCCTCGCACTCACACAACTCTCTGTTCAAAATCATTAAATGCCAAATTTTAGGTGACGCGATCGCATGGGGCATGCGATCGCGTGAGTGGGCAGTTTATGAGGTACGACGTGGCCGCGTGGGGCACGCAGTCGCGTGAGGGGCATTGCGCGTCCAGCGCCAGTCCAGCACCACTCTAGCACAACTTTCAGCTGTGCACTCTTTCTACGTCGAAAATCAGGGCACGCGGTTGCGTGGGGCACGCGGTCGCGTGGGAGGTCATTATGCCCATACGACGCGGACGCGTCGGTGCTGATTTGTGCCACTGGCACTCCTCCAGCCACGCTCCAGTGTGACTCTCTGTTTGTTTTTATTTTTCTCCCCTCTCCTTGCGACGCGGACGCGTCGCTGATGTGGTTGGGTCGCGTGGCATTTTTTTTTAAAATATGTAAATGCAGATGCACGAAATATCTATACCAATATATAAAGCCAATACCAGAGTTTGGTGTCCAATTTTTATAGACATCATTTATCCTCAAATAATTCATTGTATAAATCAAATTTATGGACAAAATAGGAATAATATATTTTCAAATTTTTAATTAAAAAAAAAGTCAGTAACCCACGAAAGAGTTAAATAACTACTACAATCGTGAGTAAATTAAATAACTGCTGCACTTATAAATATTCCTCACCTCACTGTTGTCGATCTTTTTTCTGCATCTTGCTCTCTTTTGGTTCTGACATGCATTTATTAAGAAAGAGAGTTGATACAATTTTTATGCCAACTCCATTGCCGTATCTATATTCTACCTTTTGAAAAATACAAGAATAGAAACACACGATAATGGAACTGGTCCAAATAATAGACGTCATGATAATATAAGTGGGTGATATTTTATATTTATGGTTTATTTTATTTTTGAGTACTCATTTCTAATTTTTAAAAGAAAATTTAAAACACAAGTATCCTTTATCTTATTCCATTTTTACATCTAAAGTTTGTATTTTTTTTTGTATAACTGTAGATTGAGCACTACTGTTCAATATCTAAACAAGTTTTTTATATTATCCAGTTTCAAACAATATATAAAGGCAATATTACAATTTGATCTCCAACTTTTGAAAAAATCATCTCTCTTCAAACAACTCATTTCACAAAATAAATTTAATATATAAAATAGTAACAATAATTTTTTTAATATTTTATCTTCATCATATAATATATAATATTTATTCAAAGAATCTTTCGTAATGAATAAATTTAAAGATATGTTATTGCACACTACTATGTATAAAATGCCTAATAACGAATAAGATTATGAATTTTATAATAAATAATTAAAATAGATAATTAACAAATAAAAAATTTAAAAATAGACAATACATTCATAATACTAATAATAGTAATTGTAATAAAGTTAATTGTTTTATATTTTATATTTTTAATTAAAAATAACATTTAAATATAATTTTTTTAAAATTTTAAAAAATTTATGACGTGATAATGGATAATGAATAAAAAGATTTATATTTTTTATGTAGTTATACAAATTATATTTAATTTATTTAAAAATAAAAGAGATTATATTTGTTATTTTAAGTTATATGTAAAAAAATTATTTATTTATTTACCTATAAATATATTCTATATTTATTAAAATTTATCAATATTTTTTTTATATTGTTTGATACGTATTATTAAAGTCTATGTTTATTAAAGTCGATTAATATTTTTATTTATATATTAATATGTATCTATAACAATATATAAAGTCAATACAAAGAATTGACCATAACTTTAGTTTCCAATTTTTTTTAACTATATTTACTCTCTAACAAACTATTTCATAAAATAAATTATAAGGACAAAATAGTCATAAAATTTATTTTAAAAAATCCAATAACATCCCACTAAAATAAATTATAAGGACAAAATAGCCATACCTTTGTTACTCTTATAACCATGATAATACATCTCCCAACAAAAAAAATGCACATCAATGTCTTCACATTTTTCACCATCTTCATATTTTGTTTAATTTTATGTTTGTTTTAGTTTTAGTTTTAGTTTATATCCTTTGTTTTATCAATGTCTTCACATTCTTCACCATCTTCATGTTTTATTTAATTCTATATTGGTTTTAGTTTATATCCTTTTATTTTGAGTACGTTGTACTCTCACAGTCTCATTGGTAGTTTGGTTTCACTCTAATTATTCTATTAAAGTTTTATTTGTAATATTTTAGAAAAATCTACTAATTTTGTTCTTCATACACACTTTTATGTGTTTCTCTTACTATCGGCCTTCTCTTTTTTCAATACCCTCAATTGCATCGCCTCCTTCGTCTTCCATTGTCTTTATCCACCGTTGCAAATTTCATCATTTGATTTCACGCATAACTTCCACTTATATTTTTCCTTCTCTTCAGTTTACTTATTTAATTTATATTTTTAGTCATTCTTTTATCCTTTTAATTCATTCCCAATTTTTTACGTAAAAAATAGTTCTGTCTTTTTTTCTTATCAATTTAATGTAAAAAAACCATTTTTTTTATCTTATCGATTTGATGTAGAAAGAAAATATTTTCTTTTTATCTGGTATGTGTTGTTATTTTTGTTTACATGGCTTTACCTATCAATGATAGAAGGAAGAAATTTCATAAATATTTTGTTAACTTATTATTTTTAGATTGCTTTGCAATAATATTTTTTTAATTTTTTAAATTATTGATTATATAGAGTATTATATTTGAAATTTGAGTATATAAATATTTCTTCTGAAATAAAATAAAATTATTAATTTTGTCTATCACAGTATCATTTATCTTAAGGAGTGGTTAATTTATTTAATTGGCATGTATAAAGGGCGCAAGAAAGTTCACAGCTATCAAAGGTTTGTTAAAAACATTAACATGTTAATTTTTTGAACTATCTAAACTATTAATTATGTAGAGTATTGAATTTGACATTTAATTATAAAGAGTACTAGAATTGACATTTATTAATTTTTTAAATTATTGCAAAAAGATTATTAATTAATTTAATATTATTTGTCTGTCGTATGATTGGCATATCAAAGATGTAAACAAAATTTATACCTACCAATAGTAGAATGAAAAACCTCCACGTATATTTTGTTATTTTTTTCTTTATTTTAAATATGTTTTATATAAGAAAATATTATTTTTTATTGATTATTAGATTGACATATAATACCATAAATATAGTAAGATAAGAACTTTGTTAATTGATTTTGTTAATCTCTTTTTTATTTTTAATCTATTTTATATTGGATAATATTATTTTTTATTAATTATTAGATTGACATATAACATTTAAATGTGTCAAGATAAGAACTGTGTTATATATTTTTTGTTATTTCAACTTTCATGATTATTTTCTTCTCTTTATTTTTCTATGTCATAGGCCATGTAAGTTTTAATTTATTATTTATCTTATATATATATATATATATATATATATATATATTCTATTTTAAAAACTATTTTATTTTTTTAGGTTCTCTAATTGTTTTATTGTATTTTTCTTTTACTTTGAAAATTTTATGGTCTGAAGATAATAGGTTTAAAAATTTTTTAATGGATAACTACTAGAAAAAAATATTACATAAATAATAGAAATAAGTTGATAATATACAAATTAATTTAGAGAGAGAAAAAAACTTAACAAAAAGAAGATATAGATTTTCACCTTTTGTTATATGGTAAATTGATTATATATAATATAATAAATGGTACATGTTCTCAATATAAGAACATGGGATTTAATATGACGACCCTTTCATGATGTTTCTCTGCCTTAATAAAAAAATTATTATCATTTAGACTTAAAATGTTTATTTTTGTACTTAATAAAACACCTAATATCATTTAATTTTAATTTTTAATTTTCAAGATACATGAAAGATAATTTAAAAGATACTTATTATATAAGAAGTTAAAAATATTCTAAATTTAAAAAATTATTTAATAACAAAATTAAGTTTGTTCGTAGGGAGAATTAGAGAGAGAAAGAGAAAGTTAAAACTTTTTAACTAATTATAAAGAATCACTACCATCAAAGTTATTAAATTTGAGTATATTAAGTGAGGTCGAAGAAGCAAACCATGACGATAAATCTAAAAAATTTTTGTCTCTTTTTATATAGTGTTTCAGTTGAAGTAACTTTTCTTTATGAATAATATTTAAATGACGAACAAAATAATAAGATTCGTATTAGACTATGAAAATTAATCTAATCCTTATAATATGATGTCATTATTTCAAAACATGTAAAATAAAATCATAAAGTATAATTTAATTGATGTGCACAATAAAATAAATATGAAACTTATAAAATAGCAGTAAAATGTAGATAGCAATGGTTGCCTTCTGTCCTAAGCTAAGGTACTATATTAAACTACGACTTAAATTTATAATGATTAGTTAAAAAACTTACAATTATAGTACTATTTTTTATTATTTTAGTTGAAAATAATTAGGATTACTAACATCAAATTTTGATAATTTGGGAAAATTTTAAATGCTTTATGTCTTAATTTTTTTAGTAAAACTTCAACAACTCATAAAAGTTAACACAATAGATGGTTATAAATCAAAGTAATAAATAAGAGTAAACGTTGCGATAATGATACTTAGTGATAATTAATAACGATAAGATGATGAGAATGTGGAAGGAGAAAAAAAATGAGAAAGGAGAACAATGTAATATAATAGTGGCGATGAGACAATAGCAGGTATGTATATAGAGAATAATATATAGTAAGAGAAAGAATAGTGTTTGATATAGTGAGTGAATATAATAAAAATATAAATTAATAATTTTGAAAAAAATAATAAAATTAAACATAATTTAAAAAAATAAATATTAAATTAAAAAATATTTTTTATCAATTAGAATTATGCATGAAGATAAAGAGTGTTTTGAATATAAATTTTTATCTTTGTTTTAAATTAAATATTATTAAAAATAAATAAATAAACTTAATAATGTTTCTAAATAGTTAATTATAAATAATATTTCTAAATATTTATTTTCATTTTGTTACACAAAATAACAACATAATAAATTTGTTTAATATCTTATTTAATTTAAATTTATAAATTTTATACATTCTAAAAGTTAAATAATTATAAAATTTTTATTTTTGTTTTCAAATTTTTTTATTCTTAATGTTTAGATTATTTTATTAAATTTATAATTTTAAAAATAAAATTATAAAAATTAATCTCTTCAAAATAATAGAAAAACGGCTGAACAGGCACGATAGTGCCTGTTGAGCCGCTAGTACTAATAAAGAGAAGAGTTATTGGATAAGAAAACTAAAAATAGAGAAAAGAACGATCATACCATGGTGGGTTGTCTCCCACCTAACGCTTTGCTTTAACGTCCGTAAGTTGGACGCTCCACTAGCTCAGTCTTTGGCTATGTGGGGATCTTCCAAGAGGAAGATCTCGAGTTCCTTGTCTTTCTTCCACTTTTCGCCATGGTACAGCTTTAAACGATGTCCATTAACTTTGATAAGCTCCGAGCTCGAAGGATGGCTAAGTGATAAACTCCGTACAGTTCGGCCTTCTCTACTCTGTATGGACCTTCCCATCTTGATCTCAACTTGCTTGGCATGAGCCTCAGTCGAGATTTGTAAAGGAGGACCGAATCCTCAGGTTGGAACTCTTTCCTCTTGATATTCTGGTCATGTACAGCCTTTTTCTTTTCCTTGTGTATTCTTGAGTTCTCATAAGCTTCTAGGCGAAGGTTCTCCAATTCTTGCAGTTACAACTTCCTTTCAGCTCCGGCTTTCTCAATTCCCATATTGCATTCCTTTACTGCCCAAAAGGCCTTGTGCTCTATTTCAACAGGGAGATGACAAGCTTTTCCATAAACTAAGCGGAAAGGACTCATCTCAATGGGTGTTTTGTATGCTGTTCTGTACGCCCAGAGTGCATCTTGTAGCCTGGTGCTCCAATCTCCTCTATGAGGCTTTATTATCTTCTGCAAGATACGCTTTATCTCTCTATTAGACACCTCGGCTTGCCCATTGGTTTGGGGATGGTAAGCTGTTGCAACTTTATGAATTATCCCATGCTTCTTCATCAATCATATTAGTCTCTTGTTACAAAAATGGGTTCCTTGATCGCTCACGATTGCTCGTGGTGATCCAAAGTGACAAATAATATGGTTTCTCACAAAGGAAACAACAGTGTTAGCATCATCAGTGCGGGTAGGAATTGCTTCCACCCACTTAGAAACATAATCCACAGCTAACAAAACATAAAAATAACCATTAGAATTTGGAAATGGACCCATGAAGTCAATGCCCCAAACATCAAAAATTTCACAGAAAAGCATAATTTGCTGAGGCATCTCATCCCTCCTGGATATATTACCAAATTTCTGGCATGGGAAACAGGATCTACAAAATTCAGCGGCGTCTCGAAAAAGAGTAGGCCACCAGAATCCACAGTCTAAGATTTTTCTAGCAGTTCTTTGAGGGCCAAAATGTCCTCCACTCTCAGATGAGTGACAGGCCTCTAAGATGGACTGGAATTCTGATTGAGGCACACATTGTCGAATTACCTGATCAGCGCCACATCTCCATAAATATGGGTCATCCCATATATAATATTTAGACTCGCTTTTTAGCTTGTCTCTTTGATGCTTAGAAAAGTTTGGAGGAAATATGCGGCTAATTAGATAATTAGCTACAGGTGCATACCAAGGGGATACTTCAGATACTGCTTGCAGGTTATCAAATGGAAAATTATCATCTATAGGAGTAGAATCATCCTTAATATGCTCAAGGCGACTCAAGTGGTCTGCCACTAAATTCTGGTTACCACTCCTATCCTTTATTTCTAAATCAAATTCTTATAATAACAGTATCTAACGTATAAGCCTTGGTTTGGACTCCTTTTTAGATAATATATACTTTAAAGCTGCATGGTCCGAATACACTACTACTCTAGTACCAAGTAAATAAGCTCGGAATTTATCCAGAGCAAAAACAATAGCAAGAAGCTCTTTCTCAGTAGTAGTATAATTGGACTGGGCAGCGTCTAAAGTCTTAGACGCATAAGCAATAACAAAAGGATCCTTACCTTCGCGCTGAGCCAACGCTGCTCCTACTGCATGGTTGGAAGCATCGCACATAATTTCAAACAGCTGGCTCCAGTCTGGTCCTCTCACAATTGGAGCTTGAGTCAGGGCGGCCTTCAGCTTATCAAACGCTTGCTTGCAATCTTCACTGAACTCGAACTCAATATCCTTCTGTAGTAATCTGGATAAAGGAAGTGCTACCTTACTAAAGTCCTTAATAAATCTCCTGTAAAAACCTGCATGGCCAAGGAACGAACGGACTTCCCTCACAGAAGAGGGGTAAGGTAAACTAGAAATAACATTCACCTTTGCTGGGTCTACAGAAATGCCAGTATTAGATACCACATGTCCTAATACAGTCCCTTGTTTTACCATAAAATGACATTTTTCAAAATTCAATACAAGGTTTGTATTAACACATCTATCTAATACTCTAGATAATCCATCTAAGCAAAGGCTAAAAAAATCACCATAAACGCTAAAATCATCCATAAAAACCTCCATACAGTCCTCAATAAGATTATAGAAAAGACTCATCATACACCTTTGGAAAGTAGCTGGTGCATTGCACAAGCCAAAGGGCATTCTCTTGTAAGCATAAGTCCCAAAAGGACATGTGAAAGTGGTCTTTTCCTGATCCTCAGGAGCTATATGAATCTGGAAATAACCTGTGTAACCATCTAAAAAGCAATAATGTGATTTACCTAACAGGCGATCCAGCATTTGATCAATAAATGGAAGTGGGTAGTGATCCTTACGGGTAGCTTGGTTGAGACGCCTGTAATCAATGCAGACTCTCCAAGCATTCTGAACTCTAGTTGCTATGAGCTCTCTATGCTCATTCTTCACTGTAGTGACTCCAGACTTCTTGGGCATCACTTGTACTGGGCTAACCCATTCACTGTCTGAAATGGGATAGATGATATCTGCCTCTAATAATCTGGTCACTTCCTTCTTGACAACCTCTAGGATAGTGGGGTTCAGTCTTCTCTGTGGTTGATGGACAGGTCTTGCTCCCTCTTCTAAAAATATTCTATGCTCACAGATTTGAGGGTTGATGCCTACTATGTCTGCCAAACTCCAACCAATTGCCTTCTTGTGCCTCCTCAGCACACCAAGTAGCTGTTCTTCCTGTTGGGAAGTGAGCTCCCTTGCAATGATAACCGGAAACTTCTGCCTGTCTTCAAGGTAAGCATATTTGAGGTGTGGAGGAAGGGGTTTTAATTCTAACTTCTGATCATGTTCAGGTTCTGGATTGTCTGGAGCTGGTAACAGTGGTAAGGCACTGTCATTGTCCTCTGAGAATGTCCCCACACTTGGACCTTGTCCTGTGTGCTTCTCTTCAAATTCCTCCTGGTGAACTTCAGCCACGGTTTCATCTATAATGTCACGCTGGAGGATAGAATGATCCTCAGGAGGATGCTTCATAAGTCCATTCAGATTGAAGATCACTACTCGGCCATCTATTTCAAAAGAGTATGTTCCTGAGAAAGCATCTAATTTAAACTTTGAGGTCTTCAGGAATGGTCTTCCAAGTAGGATTGATGATGGCTTATCTGAGGCATTCTGGGGCATCTCCAAGATATGAAAATCAATGGAAAATGTGAGTCCTTTAATGCCCACTAATACGTCTTCAGCAACTCCAGCCACTGTAATAATGCTCTTATCTGCTAACACAAAACGAGCTGCCGACCTTTTTAAGGGAGGGAGCCTCAAAATATCATATATAGACAAAGGCATTATACTTACACATGCTCCTAAATCACACATGCAATCAGAAAATACTACACCACCTATAGTACAATTAACCATGCAAGGACCTGAGTCACTACACTTTTCAGGTAAACCTCCCATTAAAGCAGATATGGAACTTCCTAAGGGAATAGTTTCTAATTCATTAATTTTGTCTTTATGGATACATAGATCTTTTAGAAACTTTGCATACTTAGGTACCTGTTGAATGACATCAAAAAAGGGAACATTTACCTCAACCTTTTTGAATATCTCTACCATTTTGGGATCAGGTTCCAGCTGCTTCCTGGGCTTCCTTGCAAGTTGTGTAAATGGAATGAGAGTGGTGTCTTCTGCAGTGTCTGCGCCATTTGGTGCCTCCTCCTGTGGTTGCACTTCTTCTTCAGCCGTGTCCTGTATGTCCTCTTCTTCTTCAACATCTTTTATTTCCACTACCTCTTCAGCTGAGGTGTGTTCTGGTGGGATTGGCTCCTCCTGATTCCTCTCCTGCAGTGTGGTTTCGGACCTCAAGGTGATAGCATTGATACCACCCTTGGGATTGGGTAATGGTTGAGAGGGGATTCCACTAGAGCTCGAAGGTTGATTATTAGAGTTAGTCATTGATCCAATCTGGGAGACAAGAGCCTGCAGGGTAGCAGTCAGACCATTTAGAGTGGCATTAATGTTGTTTTCCATGGTCTGGTGTCTCCACTTAATAGATTGTAGTAAGTCATCATTGGCAGATGAAGAAGGATAAGTAAATTGAGAGGTCTGCTGTTGGGTATTCTGTGGTCCTTGGGGTTGCCTCAGGTGAGGTACTCTGTAAGGCTGATTTTGATTCAGATTCTGATTCTGATTCTGCTGCCTGTTGTTGTTATTATTCCACCTCTGAAATCCCTGATTATCTCTGCCTCCTCTGTTATTGTTGTCCCTCCAATTCTGGTTAGAATTGTCCTGCCATCCATGGTTATGATTTCCACCTTGATTGTACCCTTGGTTGGGGCGGTCATAGAAATTATGAGTGGATGCCACCATGTTGTCTTCCTGTTGGAGTTGCGGGCATTCATCAGTATAATGGCTATAATCATCACAAATTCCACAAACTCTCTGTGGGACTAACTATTGGTTTTGCTTTGGTGAAGGAGGTTGAGCTTGTTGAACTTGTTGTTGATTCAATTGTATTTGCTTCAGCAAGTTGGTCATTTCACAGATACTCTGAGTTAGAGCAGAAGTCTCTCTGCTAGAGGATACTTCTGCAACGGCTTTTGAATGGCTTTGTTTCTGCCTGTGATTCCTAGTAGATTCAGTTAGGTCGCTGATCAATTGCCATGCCTCATCAGTGGTCTTGTACTTCTTCAAAGACCCATTGCTAGCACTTTCCAATGTGGTCTTATCTTGGGGCCTCATACCCCGTGTGATGTAGCTGAGTAATACTATCTTGTCGATCATGTGGTGGGGCATACTTCCAGAAGACTATTGAAGCGCTCCCAGTATTCAAAGAGAGTCTCGTTGTCATCTTGAACAATCGTGGAAATGTCTTTTCTCAGTTTATCACTTCAGATGGAAAGAATTTCTCCAAAAACTCTTTTCTGAGCGTATCCCAGTTGGATACATTTGTTAGGGGTTGAGTGTAGTACCACTCTCTTGCTTTTCCCTCAAGAGAAAACGGGAAAGCTTTCAGCAGAATTGAAGTTTCATCTATACTATCTCGCCTGACAGTAGAACAGGCTGCCTGGAAATCTCTCAGGTGCTTGATAGGCTCTTGAGCAGGTAAGCCATGAAACTTGGGCATCAAATTGAGCAGTGTGGTCTTTATTTCGAAATCTGTAGCCACCGCTGGGTGATGCGCTTGAAACGGTTGCATTGTAAAATCAGGGGCTCCTTCCTCCTGGATGGTAACTCTTTTGGCTTCCGCCATGTTACCTGTACGTAAATCAACCGAATCAGTAGAACGGGGGCTGGTTTCTTCCTCAGATGGCGTTTCAAATCCGTCCTCAGAGAGGACTAACCGACGCCGAGCTTGCCTTATTCGTGAGATGGTTCTTTCAATCTCAGGATCGAATACTGGCAAGCGTGGATCAGGAAGTGAACGCGTCATCTAGCGAAAGAAACATGTAGCTCATAGTAGCAAAATAAAATAAAATGCAAATAAATAAATTCTAATTAATAACTTTAGCACTCTATTGCAACTCCCCGGCAACGGCGCCAAAAATTGATGCGGGCAGAAATTGATGAATTAAAAATTATTAGAATATATGCGTTGCAAGTATAGTTCTTAACTCGCCAGAAATCCACCGCTCAATTTAGAAAGGTGTCACAGAAAATTGAAATTTAAAATACTGGGAGTATGAATCCCAGGTCGTCTCCCAACGAGTTGCAGGAAAGGGTGCTATTTTATTAATCAGATGTTTTTAAAAAGGTTTGAGTTGAGTAAACAGGAAATTAAATTGATGAAATTGAATAATGTAAATAAGAGCCTTGACTGGGAGTTGATTACATGGAAGCCCTATTCTTGATGGAACACTCTTAAGATTAATTGACAATTGAGAGTTATTTCGTTTAGTTATCCTTTACTAAGTAAGGGAAGGTGAAACAAGTTGGAATACTGTTCTTTCCACAAGTCCCAATCCACTCTTCGAAGGATTGGTGTCAGGAATTAGAGAGCAAACCAACAATAACCCAATTACAATCTTTCTATTGAACCTTCCAACTCAAGGGTTCCTTTCAATCAACTCCCCATCAAGTTAGGGAACTACTCACTCATTGTAAAGGTAAAATTCATAGCATATAAAAAAGAATTAAAGAAAGACATTGTAAATAAAAATTAAGAATAGTCAATTAAAAATAAAAGTGATCCTTGTATTAAATAATCCTAAAAATATTCCAATGGTAAAATTAAACAAAGCAAAGAACATGGAAGAGTAAGCCAAGTAAAAAAAAAACGAACTAGAATGACGAAGTCTTGATGAGGTAATAACTCTTCTCAATATCCCAATGCAAAAAGCTAGAGAAAAATAAAATCCTAAGAACTATCAATGTCTAGAGAGAAAAACCTAGGGGAGGAGTAAAACTAGATCTAAAAACTCAAATTGTGTAGAATGAATGTTGTCTTTTGTTTCTGCATGTTCTCTGGCTCTAGTCTGTTGTTCTGGGCCGAAAACTGGGTCAAAATAGGGTCCAAAATTGCCCCCAGTGAATCCTGTAGATTATGCAGATCGCGCATGTCACGCGATCGCATTATCCATGCGGACGCGTCATTCGCGCTTTTCCTCGCCACACGTTCGCGTCGTCCATGCCTCCACGTTGCTCGTGCTTTTCCAGTCCGCACGGTCGCGTGAGCCACGCTGCCGCGTCACTGCGATTTCTCCTCTTTCGCGCGGTCGCATGAGCCATGCGGCCGCGTCACTTCTCGCTGGTTATCTCCTCAATTTCTTGTGTTCCTTCCATTTTTGCTAGCTTCCTTTTCAATCTCCAACTCATTCATGTCCTATAAAGCCTGAAACGCTTAACACACAGATCACGGCATCGAATGGAATAAAGGAGAATTAAAATGCATAATTAAAAGTCTCTAAGAAGCAGTTTTCAATTATGTAATAATTTCAGGAAGGAAATATAAATGCATGCTAAATTAATGAATAAGTGGGTAAGGATCATGATAAAACCACACAATTAAACACAATATAAACCATAAAATAGTGGTTTATCAAACCCCCAAGATATGGTGCCCGGAACACCGTCCAAGATGTCAGTGCCTGCACACTCTATTGATTCCAAAGGGATGCGAGCGGGATACTCTTGCTACAGACCTTACATCTCAGCGTAACCAGGATAAACCTACCGTCCTTACGCCGCTGCCGCGACCTCGACAGACGGGATTAACCTACCGTCCCTGCCAAGCGCATAGCGTCTCAATAATTCTCAGTATATAATAGTAATCCAGTGGTTTGTAGAAAATCATTTTTCAGTATATCAATAATTCATCATTGCATTCCGAGTACCAGACTCATCTCAACCACTGTCAATTCATAATTTCCATTTCGAACTCTTTAGTTCACCACTTTCACAATTCATTATCAGCAATCACCAATACCATACGCCGCCTTTTCACTCAACTAAAACTATCCTCAGTACTCTAGAAACCTAAGCCTCTGTTTTCTAACTTTTTACCAGAAATACCGAGTTAGATCACCTAGAACCTTTTCTATATTTTGACATCCAAAAACAAGCCAAAGAGCCTTATATAAGTGTCACGGAAGTTTACAAGCTTGCCGGGAAGGTGAAACAATTGAAAACAAGGTTTTTATTGAAAAATAGGGCAGTGTGTGTACGCATTGGGTTGTGCGTACGCACACCTAGAAAGATTTTTAAGAAGTGTGCGTTGATGCCAGGGCATTTTGGCCAGTTTCACTGACCTTTTCTTTACTGTTTTAGGGTAGTTTCATGCATTTTCTTAGGAAATAAGCAAGTTTTGGGTAGAATTTCACTTACATCTTGATTTAATCATACATTGAGCACTTTACATGATTTCATGAGAATTTTGCATGAATTAGATTACAAATTGGTTAATGCATGTCTCATGATGTGGATTAGAACTTTGATGCACTGTATTGCTTGATTTCAGGACAAAGGAAGCAAGAGAGAGCCACGTTGGCAGCCACGTTAGTCTAACTAATGTGACCACCAATGTTGAATGGGAGCTAGCTTGCAACGTCAATGAGAAAAGTAATCGCCAATAACGTTCTCGAAGCCATCATAGCCCATGTTAAGAGTCACGTTAACTAAGTTAATGTGAACTCTAACGTGGAAGAAAGAAAGTGGAGCCAACGTTAGTGACACTCACCTTTGTCACTAACGTTGGGCCAAGCTCATAAGTGGCCACGTTAAGAGCCACGTTAACTCAGTTAACGTGGACTCTAACGTTGGGAAGCAAAAGAGAAGCCAACGTTAGTGACACTCACCTTTGTCACTAACGTTGGCCAAGCCACAATGAGCCACGTTAACTCCCACGTTAACTTAGTTAACGTGGAAGCTAACGTGGAGAAAGCATGTGATCACCAACGTTAGTGACACTTACCTTTGTCACTAACGTTGGGGTGAACCCACACAAGCCACTATGAGCAACGTTAACTCCCACGTTAACTTAGTTAACGTGGAAGCTAACGTAGATAAGAGAGATGATGAGCAAACGTTAGTGACACTCACCTTTGTCACTAACGTTGGAGATGGCTAGCATTGCTACGTTAGAAGCCACGTTAACCTAGTTAACGTGGACTCTAACGTGGGAAGTAGGGGCATATTGGAACGTTAGTGACAAAGGTAAATGACACTGACGTTCTCGAAGGATTGGCAAGCTTACGTTAAGAGCCACGTTAACTAAGTTAACGTGGACTCTAACGTAGGGGGAAGGGAAGTCTCTCAACATTATTGGAAAAGGTGAGTCCCAATAACGTGTGCGAAGGACCAAGAGGCCATGTTAGTGGTCACGTTAGTGCCACTAACGTTGAAGTTAACGTGAATTATCCCTGGGTGAGGAACGTTAGTGAAAAAGGTGATTGCCACTAACGTTCTCGAACCCACACTCTCACTTAACGTTAACGCCACTAACGTCCTGAGCTAAACACCCTGCCTACTCCACACTTTCTCTCTGCAAGTAAAGCTAAGCCCACTGCGAAAGATAACTGCTTCAAACTCAAGATCCAAAGGCCCATATCCAAGACTTGAAGAACTAACTAGAAGATCAGAAGAGTAGTATATATAGGGGTAGTTTTGAATTAGAAAGAAGTTTTTGGAGGATTGGAAATTGGGAACTACTCTCTGTATAATTTACTTTCTCTGCACTTCTAGTTCTAGTTTTCATGATGTATTCTCCATCTTTGTTTTCCATTTCCAGAGCTATGAACAACAAAACTCCTTTCATTGGGTTAGGGAGCTCTGTTGTAATTTGATGGATCAATACTAATTTTCATTACTCTTCTTCTATCTTTTCTCTTGATTTTGCTAGAAAGCTTTCAATCTTCATCCAATTGGGTAGTTATCTTGGAAAAGAAGCTATTCATACTTGGATCTCTTCTGAACCTTGGAAGAGGAATGAAGAGATCATGCTAAAAATGCTTTCTCATGTTGGACCAAATTGGGTTTGGTTGGGTATGGTGATTATAATCCTACCAACACTTGATTTGGGAATGCATGTGGTATAATCAGTGACCATACTTCATCTCTTCTCATGAGCAATTGACCAAGGAATTGGCTATTGATCAAGATTTGAGAGATTGAATTACCAAGGAATTGGAATTCGATCACTTAAGATTTCCAAGGAGATCAATGAATGCATTGATTGAGGAAGAGATGAAAATGAACTTGATCCGAAGAATGCAACATCTCGTAAGCCCAATGAATCCCCATTTCTGATCTTACCCATTCTCTTTAATTTCTGCAATTTACTTTTATGAGCATCTTCCCCATTCCCATTTAAGATTCTGCAATTTACTTTCCACCATTTACATTCAGCTCTTTATTTCCAGCAATTTACATTTTCTGCTATTTACTTTCCTGCCATTTAATTTCCTGCAACTCTCAAACCAAATTCTGCTTCGCTCAACTAGAACATTCCTCTAATTAAAGTTGCTTGACCAATCAATCCCTGTGGGATTCGACCTCACTCTATTGTGAGTTTTTACTAGACGACAATTCGGTATACTTGCCGAAGGAAAATTGTTGAGAGACAAGTTTCCATGCTATCAAGTTTATGGCGCGCGTTGCCGGGGATTGATTTTGTATCAACAATGATTAAATTGGAGGATAACTAGATTGAGCATCTTTCTTTTGTTTGATTTAAATTTCTGTTTGAGTTAATTACTTTCAGTTTTAGTTATGTTCCTCCCTTCCCCCTACTCCTTTTTCTTAGTTATTTACTATTCAGTTCACTAACCCACTAATTGTTTGATATATTGCATCACTCACGCTAACAGTAATTTTAACAAGAGTACTTTCTGCAATTATTTCCTTGCTTGTGCCTTGTTGGTTGTATGATAGGGAGAAGAAGCGGGGCTTCAACTTCCTTTGATTCTGAACCTGAGAGGACCTTCCTTAGATTAAGGAGGGAAGCAAGAGGAAAGAGAGTAGTTGGTGCTGAGGAAGAGGAGGAGTACTTTGAACCTGACATGGATAAGAACATGGAGAACCAGCATGAAGAAGAGGCTCACAACCATGGCAAAGAAGGTCTAGCAAATCATGCTGGGCAAGAGAGAAGAGTTCTAGGCTCTTACATCAACCCAAACCCAGAAAACTGTGGGAGTAGCATCCAAAGGCCAACCATACATGCCAACAACTTTGAACTAAAGCCACAGCTCATCACCCTTGTTCAGAACAACTGTTCATTCGGAGGAGGTGTCCAAAAAGACCCCAATAAACATCTAACCACCTTCCTGAGGATATATGATACTGTGAAGTCTAATGGTGTTCATTCTGACACCTATAGATGATGAGCGGATATTTTATACGCTTTTTGGGGATAATTTCATATAGTTTAGAGTATGTTTTAGTTAGTTTTTAGTCTATTTCTAGTAGTTTTTAGGAAGAATTCATATTTCTGGACTTTACTATGAGTTGTGTGTTTTTCTGTAATTTCAGGTATTTTTCTGGCTGAAATTGAAGGAGCTGAGCAAAAATCTGATTCAGGCTGAAAAAGGACTGCTAATGCTGTTGGATTCTGACCTCCCTGCACTCAAAGTGGATTTTCTGGAGCTACAGAACTCGAAATGGCGTGCTTCCAATTGCGTTGGAAAGTAGACATCCAGGGCTTTCCAGCAATATATAATAGTCCATACTTTGCACAAGAATAGACGACGTAAACTGGCGTTCAACGCCAGTCCTCTGCCCAATTCTGGCGTCCAGCGCCAGAAAAGGATCAAAAGCTGGAGTTGAACGCCCAAACTGGCATAAAAACTGGCGTTCAACTCCACAAATTGCCTCTGCACGTGAATTGCTTAAAGTCTCAGCCCCGGCACACACCAAGTGGGCCCCAGCACACCAAGTGGGCCCCAGAAGTGGATCTCTGCATCATCCATCATAGTCCACTCATATTTTGTAACCCTAGGCTACTAGTTTAGTATTTAAAATAACTTTTAGAGACTTATTTTGTATCTCATGACATTTCAGATCTAAACTTTGTATTCTCTAACGGCATGAGTCTCTAAACCCCATTGTTGGGGGTGAGGAGCTCTGCTGTGTCTCGATGAATTAATGCAAGTATTTCTGTTTTCCATTCAAACACGCTTGTTCCTATCTAAGATGTTCATTCGTGCTTAACTGTGATGAAGGTGATGATCAGTGACATTCATCACCTTCCTCAAACCATGAACGTGTGCCTGACAACCACCTCCGTTCTATATCCGATTGAATGAGTATCTCTGAGATCTCTTAATCAGAATCTCCGTGGTATAAGCTAGAACTGATGGCGGCATTCATGAGAATCCGGAAAGTCTAAACCTTGTCTGTGGTATTCCGAGTAGGATTCAAGGATTGAATGACTGTGACGAGCTTCAAACTCCTGAAGGCTGGGCGTTAGTGACAGATGCAAAAGGATAGTAAATCCTATTCCAACCGGATCGAGAACCAACCGGTGATAAGCCGTGCTGTGACAGAGCGCGTGAGCGTAGTTTTCACTGGAAGGATGGAAGGTAGCCATTGACAACGGTGATCCACCAACACACAGCTTGCCATAGGAGGACGTGCGTGCGTGAATCAGAAGACAGAGGAAAGCAGAGATTCAGAAGACAAAGCATCTCCAAAACTCCAACATATTCTCCATTACTGCACAACAAGTAATCTTTAATTTATGCTCTCTTGGTTATTCACAATTCAACTGATAAACATAATTGACTTCCTGACTAAGATTTACAAGATAACCATAGATTGCTTCAAACCAACAATCTCCGTGGGATTCGACCCTTACTCACGTAAGGTATTACTTGGACGACCCAGTGCACTTGCTGGTTAGTGGTACGCATTGTGAAAAGTGTGATTCACAATTCGTGCACCAATAGACAGCTTCTGTTCCCTTTCTCACTTAAGGACAAGGCATCTAAATGGCTGAAATCCTTCCCAAAGGAGAGTTTAGCAACCTGGGAAGATGTAGTGAACAAATTCTTGGCAAGATTCTATCCTCCTCAACGGATCAACAGGCTGAGAGCTGAGGTGCAAATATTCAGGCAGCAGGATGGTGAGACTCTATATGAAGCATGGGAGAGGTTCAAGGACCTGACAAGAAGGTGCCAACCAGATATGTTCAATGAATGGGTGCAGCTACACATTTTCTATAAAGGCCTTTCTTATGAATCAAAGAAGGCAGTAGACCATTCATCCGAGGGATCTCTGAACAAGAAGAAGACCATTGAGGAGGCCATAGATGTCATTGAAACTGTAGCAGAGAATGACTATTTCTATGCTTCTGAAAGAGGCAACACTAGAGGAGTGATGGAACTAAACAATATGGATGCACTGCTGGCCCAAAACAAGCTTATTACCAAGCAACTAGCTGACCTCACCAAGAAGATGGAGAGGAACCAAGTAGCAGCAATCACCACCTCATCAACAACCCAAGAGGGGGTGAATGCTGAGGCAGAGGAGGAGCAAGAACAAGCTAACTACATTGGAAACTCACCCAGGCAGACCCATGATCCATACTCCAAAACCTACAACCCTGGTTGGAGAAATCACCCAAACTTTGGGTGGGAAAATCAACAAGATCAAAGCCAAGATCAGAGACGTCACAACCACAACAACAATGTAGCTCACCAACATTCTACACAGAGATCATATCAGCACCACCATAACAACACCTCTACACATCCATACCAAAACCAAAATGACCCAACTCACCCATCCACTCTCAACTCACCATCATCTGAAGAAAGACTCTCCAAAATTGAGACTCTGCTTGAAGGCATATGCAAAGAGATTCAAGATAATAAGGTATTCAAAGAGGAGGTGCAAGCTAGTTTCAAGAACCAGGGGACACCATCAAGTGGCTGGAATTTCAAGTGGGATACTTATCTGAAAAGATTCCCAAACCTACTGATAGCTTCCCAAATGACACAGAGAAAAATCCGAGAGGTGAAGCAAAGAAAGTCAGATGGGAAGATTGCAAGATGGTTACTATAAGTAGTAAGGAGGCTGAGGAAAAGCAAAACAAGCCATTAGAACAACTTGGAGAGACATCAGCAGAGAAACAGGAAAAAGATCACCAAGAACCCAAAATTTCACAAAAAGAGCTGACACAGAAGGAGCTGCTGAAACTCTATGCACCGTTTCCCCAATTACTCAATGGTGATGTAGAGAAGAGAATATACTCAAGGTTTCTTGACCTGTTTGCATCCCTCCATGTAAACATACCATTCATCAAGGCCCTCTAACAAATGCCCTCATATATTAAGTATATGAAGGAGATGCTGACCAGGAAAAGCTCACTCAAGGGAGGACAAACAATATTGATGAATAAGGAGTGCAGTGCTCTCATTCAACCAGAGTTGCCTATAAAAAGGAAGGACCCAGGGAGTTTTCACATTTCCTGTGCCATAGGAGAAACAATGTTTGATAAGGCACTCTGCGATTTGGGAGCAAGCATCAACTTAATGCCTTTATCCCTTATGAAAAGGCTGCAGATCAATGAGATAATACCCACAGATGTAATTATCAGGCTAGCTGACAAAACTCAAAAACAAGCAGTAGGAGTGGTTGAAAATGTGCTGGTGAAGGTGGGAAAATACTTCCTTCCAACAGACTTTGTCATCTTGGACATGGAAGAAAGTCACACTCACCCAATCATATTGGGAAGACCGTTCTTAGCTACAGCCAGAGCACTCATAGATGTGGAGCGAGGGGAGCTAATTTTGAGGATCCATGATGAACAACTCAGCTTCAATTTCTTCAAACTCTCACAAGAAATAGATCATAATGAGATACTGAGGGAGGAGGCAAGCACTGAAGCACAACCAACACCTCTGGGAAACCACTTGGTTGAAGAACAAGGCAATCAGCAGCTGTCACAACTCAAGGAAAATAAGGAGGAACCTAAACCACCAGAGTCATATGAGACCAGTAACAAAATTCCCTTAGAAGAGGAGGTCACAAAGAGCAAGGCAACATCAAAAGGGACAAAGAAGAAGGCACCAAGGAAGTGGAGGAACAAGAAGATCCCTACAGAGGACTTTTCTCCGGGGGATAAAGTGATCTCAGCCTACTTCCCAGATATTCCACCTCATCTCCCCACTATCCCATCTCAGCTACCTAAGGTCTTCACCATCAACAGAGTTCTTTCCTTAGAACATGTAGAGATCCTTGATGAAGCCAATGGATATAGGTCTACTGCAAGAGGGGAAGATCTGAAGCATTACCAACCACCATGACAAAGGCAAAACGTCAAGCTAGTGACGCTAAAGAAGTGCTTCATTGGAGGCAACCCATGTTTTACATGCTTTTAAAAGTAGTTAATAATGCAAGGTTCAAGGATTTCAAATCAACTTGACATGGACTTGAATGAATCCTTGTGTGCAACATATAGTGAAGAACAAGTTTGGCGTTCAAGGCACACTAAGAGAACATCAATGTAACCCATATCATGTCACTCTTAGGGGCCTTGAACAAATCTTTTACACCACACGGCACCAAACTAAGTTTGGTTTTGCCAATGTTGCACACATGGATGTTGAGTTAGTCAGTTGGTTTGCTCTAATGAATGGCACTTAGTTAGTTAAAACAAAAACTTTAAAAAGTAGTTATTCTTTTTTTTTTGCCCCCACTTTCCACACATTTTTTTAATCACAATTCTTTTATTTTGTAGGAGAGAAGAAAGGGGTATTGAAGTGGATTGAGTGGACAATTAAATGAGGAGGGTTCGGCCACTTCATGAAGGGAGAATACACACGTGTCTCAAGGGGAAATGAATTGGGAAATGTGGCATGCAACATTGAAAGAATGAGACCCTTGAAGACCGAACCAATCTCCCTCATAAAGATGATGATCCTTGTGCTCATCCCCTGCAGAACCCCATCCGTTCATCATACACCAACCCCATCAATCCACACCTTTCATCCACACACCACGTCCCTATATAAGTGATTCGCACTAAGTACACCCTTAACATTCCAATTTCACTCCCCACACTTCTCATTCTCGAAACCAAACACTCTTCCCCTTCATCACACCTTGTCCTAACCAACCGAATTCCTCATCTATCCATACCTTCCACCCTCTTCACACATCAACTCAAACTCATGGCATCATCAAGCTCCAAGAGGCAAAAGAGGAAGGAACCAGTAGAGAGCATTCCTTTCGATGAGAAGAGATTCAAAACTGCATTCCATGAACTCGAATTTGAACGGATAAAGCTCAAGAAGATACTGCCTGAGTTAACATTCCAAATTGACGAGGATGAGTGCCCACAGATTCGAGAGAAGATTGAACAAAGGGGTTGGCAAAGGCTTACGAACCCAGAGGGAAAGATAAATGCAAACCTCATCAAAGAGTTATATGCAAACGTGGTCAGAGAAGACAAAACCAAGGACCTCACCTTCAAAAGTTACGTAAGAGGGAGAGAGGTGGACTTTAGCCCAAATGCTATAACAAGAACTCTTCAGCTGAAATCACCACATTTTGATGAGCTTAGTTATCATGCAAGGATAAGTAAGAGCCCTGACAATGATGAACTCGAAGAAATAGTGACTGACATATGTGTCATAGGAGCTGACTGGGATAGGTATGCGGATAAGAGACCCCGGTTCATCAAGAGGGGAGACCTTAGCCCGGAAGCCAAGGGATGGTTTGAACTCGTGAGGAGGTCTATCCTTCCAGCTGCAAATAATTCAGAGGTCAATATTAATCGAGCGACTATGGTACATTACCTAGTACAGGGTGGAGAAATCAATGTGCATGAAGTCATAGCTGAGGGGATTCAAGAGTCAGCTGAGAAGGTTGATTCAGGTGCCAGGATTTGGTACCCCAGCACCATTCTCAGATTGTGTACAAAGGCCAAGGTAGTCTTCGAGGATAGCAATCTAGACTGGGTGAACCCTGGGAGGCTAGTTACACTTCAACGTCTGATCTATACTAAGCCCGCCCAACAACAAAGAAGACCTTAAATAGGAAAGCGAAAACCAAAAGAAGGAGCCCACCAAGAAGAATCTCATCAGGAAGAACACCAACAAAGAGAATATTATGACCCAACCAACATAAACCTGAATCACATTCATGGAGCCATTGAGGAACTAGCAAGGAGTTATATGGAGGGACAAGAACAACAACTGCATGTTCAAGCTCAAAGGATGGATTGTCAAGAAGAACTCCTTTCTAATTGGATGAATCAACAAGGGGAGTGGCAGAAACAGCAAATGGAGCATTATTCCCAGCTCACTCAAGCCATCAATCAAGTGTCTGAAAGGCAAGAGCGTCAAGATAAGCGCCTTCAAGAACTCTTCCAACGCCAGCTAGCTCAGACGAAGGCATTCAATGAGTTCAGTGCACTTAATGAAGGACGGTAACTACATAGGGAGGAGTTCAACATAAACACTCAAGCCAAGTTGAACTACATGTCTAGTCATATGCATAATCTACACTATGCCATCCCTACATATGATGAGGTCCAAAAAGATTTTGTGGAACAAGAAGAAAGGAAGGTGAAACAGCAGAAGGAAACACTAAAAAAGAAGATGGAAGATGCTAGTTTTTGGAAGAAGTTGATTGGAAAAGGCAAGGGAAGTGGGAGTACAAGCACTCAAGAGAAACACAAAGAGGACAAGCAAGAGGAAGAGCATGGGCAATCCCATGAGTAAAAAGTGGTGGAGTTCCCTCTTTGTTCCATCTTTTTCAAGCATTAAATAAGGAAAATCATGTATGAAATAGGACATGCTTCCATGATAGTTTAGGATTTTCAATTCTGTTTTTAGTATTCTACTTGCCTAGGTCTATGATTACTAGTCAAGTTGCCTATTTTCAATTCCATCCTGCTTATTGTGTTGCTTATCTCCCTTTGAATCAAATAAAAAGAGAATGTTTGTTATCAAAGACCAGAGTGGAGTTCATATTGTGGAGTAAGTTCCTTAGTGTGTGAGGTGGTCATAAGTTAGCTAAGTTAGTTCACCAACAAGGGTGGGAAGACAACTATCTGTCCTGAATCATATGTTTGAAACACACCCCATGAGACTAGCTAAATAACAAGATCATAATAAGAAAAAGGGGAAAAGAACAATAAGAGTTGAAAAAGAAAGAAAAGTTAATAAAGAATAAGGCTAGGCACCAAGGGTTTGAAACTTGAGAAATGTGTCTGTGGTGCTCCTGTACCAAGGATCTGCTTGGATGAATAAGTTCTTAGGAGTGCTTCATCACTTGGTAACTTGGGTTAACTAACCCAGGATTATTAACTGAAAATCCACTATCAAGAGCAACCTTGCTACAGAACATTTAGTAACCCAAAGAGGTGCTGGACACCAAGGTCTCAAGAAAGGAAATAACAAACCATGTGCCTGTGGTGTATATGTATGGGGAAAAGAGACTTGAGGGAGTAAGTCCTTAGGGGTGTCTGAAAACCTAGCACCTTGAACCAACTGGTTCGGGAGTGCTGGCTGAAAGCTTATCTTAAAGAGTCGCCCCCTCACTGAGCACTTAGCCTAAGAACACAAATAAGCCCCGAAAACAATAAAAGGATCAATGAATAAGAGTCTCATAGGGTGCAATCAAGTGAGTATTCCAGGACATGATAAAGGTCTGAAAGCCAGTGAAGGAATGAACCTAAGTTGCTATGCATGAAACCACCATAAAACTAAGGATATGACCTCCACAATAATGACTCATTCCTCTTGGCATTCCATTCATCATTCTCTTGTTCTAGAACTTGCTTAGGGACAAGCAAGCTTTAAGTTTGGTGTTGTGATGCCAGGGCATTTTGGCCAGTTTCACTGACCTTTTCTTTACTGTTTTAGGGTAGTTTCATGCATTTTCTTAGGAAATAAGCAATTTTTGGGTAGAATTTCACTTACATCTTGATTTAAGCATACATTGAGCACTTTACATGATTTCATGAGAATTTTGCATGAATTAGATGAAAAATTAGATGATGCATGTCTCAATTTCAGCCAGAAAATACCTGAAATTACAGAAAAACACACAAACTCATAGTAAAATCCAGAAATATGAATTTTACCTAGAAACTTATGAAAATAAACTAAAAACTAACTAAAACATACTAAAAACTATATGAAATTAACCCCAAAAAGCGTATAAATATCCGCTCATCACAACACCAAACTTAAACTGTTGCTTGTCCCCAAGCAACTAGATAAATAAAATAGAATAATGATGAGTCAAGAAGCAATAATGTCTCAGAGTTTTTTTTTTTTGAGTGAAGCTCGGATTCTAATTAGATGAGTGGGACTAGTAGCTTTTTGCTTCCAAACAATTTTGGCACCTCACTTTATCCATTGAAGCTCAGAGTGATTGGCATCTATAGGAACTTAGAATTCAGATAGTGTTATTGATTATCCTATTTCAGTATGATGATTCTTGAACACAGCTACTTTATGAGTCTTGGCCGTGGCCCTAAGCACTTTGTTTTCCAGTATTACCACCGGATACATAAATGCCACAGACACATAATTGGGTGAACCTTTTCAGATTGTGACTCAGTTTTGCTAAAGTTCCCAATTAGAGGTGTCCAAGGTTCTTAAGCACACTCTTCTTTTGCTTTGTACCTTGACTTTAACCGCTCAGTCTCAAGTTTTCACTTGACACCTTCACGCCACAAGCACATGGTTAGGGACAGCTTGGTTTAGCCGCTTAGACCAGGATTTGGTTTCCTCAGGCCCTCCTATCCACTGATGCTCAAAGCCTTGGATCCCTTTTTTATTACCCTTTCCTTTTGATTTTTAAAGGTTATTGGCTTTTTGCTCTTGCCTTTTGGTTTTAAGAGCTTTGGCTTTTTTCTGCTTGCTTTTTCTTTTTTTCTTTCTCTATATTTTTTTTTCTGCAAGCTTTTGTATTCACTGCTTTTTCTTACTTCAAGAATCATTTTTATGATTTTTCAGAGTATCAATAACATGTCTCATGTTCATCATTCTTTCAAGAGCCAACATATTTAACAGTCTTAAACATCAAATTCAAAACACATATGCACTGTTCAAGCATTCATTCAGAAGACAAAAAGTATTGCCACCACATATAAATAATTATAATTTTTCTTATTAAAAACTCGAAAATTATTGACTCCTTATTCTAAAGAAAACCTTCTATTTTATTCATGTTTAATGATGATGAGAAAAATAAATTATAGCTTAATTGAAGATAAAATCAAAAATATAGATACTAATTACTACTATATGACTCCTAAGGTCAAACTCAAATAAAAAAAAGTTATCACAGGGTTAAGGTTAAGATCAGAACTCAACAACCTTGACTTTGGGGAGCGGATGCCTCTTTAGTCTGTGGAGTGCTTGGCCCTTCAAGAGATAGTTTCTGATGCTTTAGTTCTCTTAATTCACGCCCTTGCACTTCTTGTTCTCTGAGCAGTTTGCAAAGCATGCTGTTTTGATTTTGCTGTTCTTCCTTCATTTGGTCCATGGTTTTTGCAACTTAGTAACAGATGCTTCAAGATGTTCCCAGTATTCAAATTGAGGGAGTTCTGGTAGGAATTCTTGCGCCCTCCTCTTGATGGGGTCATCCTGCATTTGTTATTTTTCCATTGTGATTTTAGTGATTGGTTGCTCCACTGAGATATACTTTGTTATTCCCATCTTTACTCCAGCATCTTTGCAGAGCATAGAGATTAGGCTTGGATAAGCCAACCTGGCATCCTTGGAGTTTTTGTTTGCGAGTATGTAGAATTCAGATGGAATCAGTTGATGGACTTCTACTTCTTTTCCCAACATAATGCAATGGATCATCACTGCTCTTTTAACATTGACTTCCGAACGGTTGCTGGTGGGCAATATAGAACGCCCAATGAAGTCCAGCCATCCTCTGGCGGCTGGTTTGAGATATTCTCTCTTGAGTTGATTTGGGACACCCTTCGTGCTGGTGGTCCACCTGGCTCCAGGGATGCATATATCCTCTAGAATCTTATCCAGGCCTTTGTTTGTTCTCATCATTCTCCTATTGAAGGAGTCTGGGTCATCTTTCAGCTGAGGTAGCTTAAAGATCTCCATGATTTTGTCAGGATGGATGTGAACAATCTTTTCTCTGACCGCGGTCCTATAGTCATAGAGGGCAGTTCCAGATATTCTCTGCCTGTCTGTTTGCCACAGATTAGCGTAGAATTCCTGAACCATATTCCTTCCCACTTTTGTTTCAGGATTAGCTAGGACTTCCCAGTTCCTGTTTCGAATCTGCTCTTGGATCTCTGGATATTCATCTTCTTTTAGATCGAACTTGACTTCCGGGATCACTGATCTTAGACTCATTATTTTGTAGAAATGGTCTGAATGTTCTTTGGTTAAGAACCTCCCTTGATTCCAACCCCCAACACCCCACAACCAACCAATCTCACAAGACTCTCAAAGGATCACTAATCTGGAGATCTTAATAGAGAGAATGATGAAACACCAAGAGGTGACAATGAAGAACCAGGAAGCCTCAATCAAAAGAATTGAGAAGCAAATGCAACAACTGGCTAAGAACCTCGCAGAAATGGGTGAGAAGAGGGCTGAAGGAAAAGAATCACTCATCCAGGATGAGCATCACAGAGCAAAGCCTCACTTAGGAGGACAATGGGACAAGGAGAAGGAAGCTCAGAATCTGAGCTGAGCAAGCACAGAGGATATCAAGCTAATGACAATAAAAGAGCGCTTGTTGGGAGGCAACCCAACCTGAGGTAGTTCTCTTTTCATAGCTATTTTAATAAAAAGGTTAATTAACTTCATCTATATTGCAAGAAGCTAAGTTTGGTGTTACACACCAAAACAATATAAAGAAGAATGAAGGATTCTAAGTTTGGTGTTCCACCAAAATCCCATCATAAAACACATTCTTACTTTCTGCATAATGCTAGCTTCAAGTATCTAGACGAACTAGTTAACTATTCTGCTGTTTCCTAGTCTTTAGTTCTATTGCTTTTGAAAAAAGAAAAAGAGTTCCACACATGGTTAATCTGAAGCATGAGAACCATTGGCAAGGTACTAAGTTTGGTGTTCCCACACCAAAGTAAGTTCAAAGGCCTATAAATAAATCATGCATGCTAACCATTGTTTCTAAGTGCTTGGGGAACAAGCAACTTTCAATATCACTGCAGAGTACCATACAAACTTTTGGGAAGATTTAGCATCATCAATCAAAGAGATGAAAGAGGAATGTGAAGACCAGCAATGATGATGAGGAAGAGGACAGCAAGTAAACTCCAAAAGGTTGTATTATTCATTATCAGATATTGTTGTGATTGAAAGTTATATTATACCCCTATCTGTCCTTCTGTCTAATATAGTTTTTCTGCAATTCAATAAGCAAGATGCTTGATCATTTACAACACTATCTCCAAAACTTGTTTGCACTCAATAATTCAAAAAAATGCATCACATGAAAGTTCTTTGAAAAGAAGGGTTGAGGAATTAAACAATTTTGAGGCAAGCAAAAGATTAGGAGAAGTGGTGGTTCTAGTTGTATGATTATGTATTGAGGTTGCATGCTTATGAAAACTTGCATGGGAGCTCATAGGCGGGACATAGAGTTCAAAGAAGTGTTGTGGAGATTCTCAAACAATTATTGATCCAAGAGGCAGCAAACAAAACAAAAGAAAATAAAGAAAATACAAAAACAAAAAGAACATGGCCCAAGGCTCTGAGCATCAATTACTAGGCAGAAAAGAAGAAAGAAACAAGAACTCAAAGAGTTGTTATCCTAGTAAATGCTTGTGGTCGAATTGTGTCAAAGAGAGAGGCTTGAGTAAGTAAATCCTTAGGGGTGCTTTAACACCTAATACCATAAAACCAACTGGTTTAGGAGTATTGATTGAAAGCTTACCTAAAAAGCCGCTTTGAGACATGACACTTAGAGTCAAAGCCAAAACACAAGAATCATAAGCTGCTTCAAGGTGATTACCTATAAAGAGATCTCCATGATATCATTTGGATGAAAGTCCTAGGACCTAAGACCCCCAATATGTGAGGACTAGTAAGCACTGAAGCCCCTGCATGAGCATATAATTTAGAGTTCACCCCACTGTTTCTTAATCACTTCACTCACAGGACCTTACAAGTTATTCTTCAATCCGTCTTAATTAAAAGAACCTTTGAGCATAATTCCTTTCTTGCTTGGGGACAAGCAAGCTTTAAGTTTGGTGTTGTGATGACAAGTCATCTTAGCCTATTTTCACTAGTCTTTTTCTCTTGTTTTCAATTGATTTATGCACTTTCTTAAGCCATAAGCAAGCCAATTGGGTAGATTTCCATGTTTCCTTTGATTCAATCAACCATGGATGAATTAATGCACTTTCATGAGATTTTGTGCTATAATTGCCATATATTATGAAAGAAACACAATCTTATGATTTGGGGCATAGCTTTGATTGTTTTGATTGATTGATGATAGGTGAAAAGAGTTTTGAAGAAGGTTGAAGGAAGAAGGAATGGCTAGGAGCAAGAGAGAACAAAAAGTTTGAGCCAAAGTTTGCCTCAAACTTTAGCTCAAACTTTTGGAAGAGTTGAAAACATCCCAGAGGAAAAAAGTTTGAGCCAAAGTTTGCCTCAAACTTTAGCTCAAACTTTTGGAAGAATTGAAAACACCCTGGAGGAAAAAGCTTGAGCCAACGTTTGCCTCAAACTTTTTGGCAAACGTTGGCATCACAAAAACAACACCCTGGAGGAGAAAAGCTTGTGCCAACGTTTGCCTCAAGCTTTTTGGCAAACGTTGGCGCCACACTTGCACACCCTGGAGGAGAAAAGCTTGCGCCAACGTTTGCCTCAAGCTTTTTGGCAAACGTTGGCGCCACACATATACACAAGGGAACCAACATTTGAGCAAAAGTTTGACCTCAAACTTTAGCCCAAACGTTGGTATCAGCAAAAGGAGGGCAGCTGGTATAAAAAGTTTGAGTAAAAGTTTGCCTCAAACTTTTACTCAAGCTTTTATGATTTACAACCCGGTTCACAATGGATCTTTCTCCAACTCCAAGAGCAATCAACCAAGGCCTTTATCAACCCAATTCCATCAAGAGCAAAGGCCCAATTCAAGGCTTGAAGACCATTTGAAGAAAGTGTATAAATAGCTTAGGATTTAAGTTTTAAGGGAGCTTTCCTTTTAGTTTTGCTGAGTAGTTTTTGGAGAGCTTTTGGTTTTGAATTATTTTGAGTTTCTGAGTTTCGGAGAGGAGAATTGAATTCTCTTCCTCTTAGTTTTCTTGTTTTCAATTTCAATTACACTTGTCTTGAGTCTTGGGTGTTGAGAATTGGGGAAATTCTGTCTCAATCTCACCTTGAGATCTCTTTCTGTTTCTTTTACTGCACCATTGGAGAATTGAGATTCACATTCAAGTTTTCTTCTGTTTTGATCTTTAATTTCTTGCAATTGAATTCTACATTTGGATCTAGGAAGGCATTGAGATCTAGACTCGGTTATCTAGTCTCTTGGGTCCTGAGATCTGGAGTTGCATTTTAAATTCTCTGTTTAGAGCTCTTCAAGTTCATTTACATTTCCGTTTTAGATCCGGTTCAATTCAAGTCACCTTCTACTTGTCTGATTAATGCAATTTACTTTTCCTTGTTTAAATTCTGCAAATCCACTTCCCAATTCCCTTTACAATTCAAGCCATTTACATTTCTTGCACTTTAAGATTCTGCAATTTACATTTCTTGCGTTCTAAGTTTCTGCCATTTAATTTCTTGCTCTTTAAGATTCAGCACATTTACCTTCTTTACTCTTTAATTTACTGCAATTGTCCCTCTCCCTTTTAATTTCATGCAAATTTAGCTTCTGTCGAATACAAACCACTCAAATCAACTCTTGATTCGCTTGACTAAATCAACCACTAAACTAAAATTGCTCAATCCTTCAATCCCTGTGGGATCGACCTCACTCCCGTGAGTTTTATTACTTGATGCGACACGGTGCACTTGCCGGTTAAGTTTTGTGTGTTTGGGATTCGTTTTTCATTTTCCGAAAATACACATCAGAAAGCATGTACAAAAAGGGAGGAACATGAAGAATTGAAGTCTTGGGAGCAGCAGCATCGGCGCGCCCGCGCACTCCACGCGCACGCGTGGATGGGATTGGCTGGAAGCGACGCGAAAGGATGGACGCATCCGCGCAGATTGGAAGATTCCTATCGACGCACACGCACAACTGGCGCGCACGCGTGGATCATAAAAGCAATCGGCGCGCGCGCACGCATGGCGTGCACGCACTCATGGCGCGCACGCGTGGGAAGCTGCACGTGACCTCATTAAGAGAAATCGTGCCTGGCGATTTCTGAGGCCAAGGAGGCCCAACTTCAAGCTGTTTCTGCATGGAAAAGACCCACGGATGCTAGGGGGAAAGAGAGAGATGACTCATTTTACACTAGGACACAATTTTAGCTAGTTTTAGGTTCTTTGGTTATTCTAGAGAGAGAAACCCTTGTTCCTCTCTAGACCTAGTTTTCATTTTGATCTTTCCTTGTTGATTTGTGAATTGGATCTTGTTAATTACAGTTTTAATTGTTCAAATTGAATTCCTTGTTACAATCTTGCTTACATTTAGTGATAGTTTTATGATTCTTGTCAATTGTCATTTTATACCCATTTCATGAATGTTGTGAATCTTGACTTGTTGATGTTACATTGATGATTTGTATGTTTAATCTTATTGATTACTTAATTGTATGTTGATAATTGTTAGTGGGTATTTGTGGAATTCAATTTGATTGCTATTTTGAACATGTCTTTTATTAATGCTTACCAAGTGTTTGATGAATTGTTTGCTTTGATTATGGAGTAGTCTTTTCCACTCTTGGCCTAGGTCAAGGGAATTGGGTAAACTTGAGTCATTGGGTCTAATAGATTTGATGATTTCGGAGCCCTTGGTAGTCAATTTGATACTCATTGACGCCAACCCACTACTAATTTAATTAGTAGGTAGGTTGGGACTTATGGGTTGATGTGGCCAAAGCCATTTGACATACCTCAAGTCTAGGGGTAGATATTACGTACTTAAGACTTTGGGGGTAGACTTAATGAGCTTGGTTCCTCATAATTGTCAAGATATAGTTGTTGGACAAGGATTGTGATCCCAATTCCCATGTCTAGTCAAGAGTTGTTTTTATCATTCATATTTGAAAACCAATTTCCAATTTCAATTGCCTTAGTTATAGTTACTTGTTTGGTTTAAGTAGAATTAAATAGAATATTGCTTGTTCATTGGAATTGCTCAAGTTTTGCTTAGGTGGTTGAATTATTTTATTGCAATTTAAGATTACTTGCCTGTTAATATTTCCATTTATTTTCATGCTCATAACTCACAACCCCGGATTTCTAACCAATGTCGAAGCACATGTTTGTCCATTCCTTGTGAGACGACCCGAGGTTTGAATACTTCGGTTATTTCTATTGGGGTTAAACTTGTGACAACCAAATTCCTCTTCTAAATTTGACACCCCGAAGATTGTTGTTGGTAGAGCTATACTCACGACGAGGTGTTATTAAAGAGAAATCTACCAATACACCGCTGGGGCGTTCGTCAATTTATATTTGTCTTGAAGAACTTATTTACTTTTAACCAAGTAGACAAGAATCATATAGTTACATTCATATATATATATATATATATATATATATATATATATATATATATATATATATATATATATATATATATATATGTTGCATTGCATTGCATGAGTTTTACATGTCCCTACTCATTTATTTTATCTCCTTCAACTAAGCATGAGGACATGCTAATGTTTAAATATGGGGAGGTTGATAAACCATTATTTTATGATTTATATTGTGTTTAATTGTGTGATTTTATCAAATCTTTACCCACTTATTCATATGATTAGCACGTATTTTCAATTCCTTCGCAAAATCACTCCATGGTTGAAAACTTGCTTCCTAGAGACTTTTAATTATGTATTTTAATTCTCTTTTATCTCATTCGATGCGGTGATCCATGTGTTAAGTGTTTCAGGCTTCATAGGGCATGAATGACTTGGAAATTGGAGAGGAGGCTTGCAAAAATGGAAGGAACACAAGAAACTAAGGAGATGACCAGCGAGCAATGACGCGAGCGCATGGCCCACGCAAA
This sequence comes from Arachis ipaensis, assembly GCF_059453495.1. NCBI lineage: Eukaryota > Viridiplantae > Streptophyta > Magnoliopsida > Fabales > Fabaceae > Arachis > Arachis ipaensis. The sequence goes on from NC_142443.1 coordinate 53,502,560, forward strand.
CGCGCGAAATGGAGAATTTGCAGCGACGCGAATACGTGCCTGACGCAAACGCGTGGATTGGAGCCTGCACAAATGACGTGAACACGTGACAAGGAAAATCGCTGAATGACGCGAATGCGTGAACGACGCGTACGCGTGACCTGCGCGATCTGCAGAAATAACAGAATACACTGGGGGCAATTTCGGGCCGCATTTTAACACAGTTTTTGGCCCAGAAACACAGACTAAACCTAGGGAACATGCAGAAACTCATTACACATCCACACACATTCAGATTCATCATATTAGGATTACTTCAGTTTTAGATCTGAGCTTTTAGATTTGCGTTACATTGATAGTTTATGCTTTTGCTTGGCTTTTTAGATGCTGAGAGTCATTACCTCCATTGAAAATATTACTTTAGTTTGTTTCCTTATTCCCTTATTTTTAATTAGTTACTCATTGACTCTGTTCAGATAATTATGTTGCATTTTGAATTTATTAATATATAGAATTATTTTTATTTTAATTAATTTTAATCCTCCATTTTATTTTATTTAATTATGTCTTCTCATATTTTTATGATTATTAATTCCATGTCAATGGAGTAGAACTTCCACTTGACATGGGGGTTGATTAAGAGGAGATACTTGAGTTGGAATGCTCAAGTGCTTGGTTAAACTGGACGTTGTTAGCTAATTCCATTTCTACTGACACTAGACCTCCCCAAGGGAGAGGACTAGGACTTGAGAGTAAGAGTTAGTTCAATAACCATACTTTCCCTTATTTAGTAAGGGGTAATCGATTGAGAACAACAACCTTTTTACACCACACTTGAGAAGATCCCAACAAGGATAGAAGTTCCATTTTATTCCCCCAGTTAAGGCCTTTTATTTAGAGTATCAATAATTATTCTTAGTTTATTTTTATTGCTTTAATTTTTAATCATTTTAATTACTCATTACCAAAACTCAATTTTTCTAAAATTCCCTAGTTAATAAAATAGCATTCTTTCCTGCAACTCGTTGGTAGACGACCTGGGACTCATACTCCCAGTATTTTTATTTCTAAAATTTGTGACAACCCTTTTTAAATTGGTGAGGTGGATCTTAACTGGTTAAGAGCTATACGTACAACGCTGTTCTCTTAATTGAAATCTCTTAATTGGTTAACTTCTACCACGCATCAATAATCCATCACAATTTTCGATGGTAATTATCGTTAGACGAAAAAATCTGATAATAAATATTTTCTGGTGAAATTTATAACGTTGAATTTTATTCGTTTTTTTAAGGTACTCAGTATTTTTCTTGTAGTGATTATGAATAATATTGTATTTATAATGTTTGTAATGAGTAGCAAAACATACATGTTACTTCCTTTTTGAAATGTTTTTTCGATATACATTGATCTCTCAAGGCTCTTGCATGCGCATCATGTGTAGGAAGGAGCCAATTTTTTCCAATGTCGTGTATACGCTACGGGATGATTGCACGTTTGAACTATGCATATATACATTATTTGATTTATATATCTTCTTTCTCCAACCCATATAGCAATATAAAATTTCACTCATTCCTTTATAGAAACTTCTCTCTCAATACACTACTCACTTAGGGCATTTAGTGAAGTAGAATTTAGTTTATCGCCCCACACTACAATGAGGGACACATGCCTTGCCATGATTTTGCTGTACTTGGCTTCTCAACCTTATATTTTAGTAAAATACACTTCTTTAATTGCTGTTTCTGCATGTCACATAACTCATCGATGCTTATTATATATGCATGTCTTGATGTCTTTCATACTAATAAAAAAAATATTTTTGAACATGCTTAAACTCACTCAAATTTGATAGGTCGGCATGTCGAACATTTTTTTGTGTGATATTTTTAAAATAAATTTAAAAATAATATATATTATTAATTATTAACACAAAACATATTCTAAAATTTTTTATATAATTGAAAACAACATCCAAAATATAAAAAAAAAAAGCTATTTTATAGTTTAATATTAATAAAATATCAAATTATGAAAAAGTCTAAGGGTCAGCAATTTTATTAAATTTTGGTTAGTATGTAACCAGCAGAGAAAGGTGAGTCATTAGATGAAATCTCACACCAATCTCACACTATTAAATCATCATTAATGGTTATTTGATAACTACCAATCACAAAAGTTGCTGGTCCCTAACATTGCTCTTAAATTATTTTATCTAAAACTTTTTCATATTTATGATATATTACTAATTTAACAACTAAAAATTAATATTTGATATAATTTTATTACAATTGAAATGAAATATTTGATATTTGATATAATTTTTAACAACTAAAAATTGATATAATTCTATTTTTCTCTCCCTCTTTTGACAACTACCACATGTGACATGACACTCTTATGTTATAAATGAAATAGAATTTTTTTTTCTTCTAGAATTAAGGAGTTTAAGACCGCATTAAAAAAGTAGATAAATTATTTCATAGAACTATCCCATTCCATTGAAGGAACTCTCAAAAATAATAAGATTTTGCGGCAAACTATCTTTTGTTATTTGTAAATTTATAATACCAAATTTATTTCTTTTATTTTCATATATCCACCGATAATTTTTCAAATAAAAAATTTTTCAATTCCTCACCAAAGTAATAATTTTAAGATGCTTTATTTTTTCTTAAAACCATCGTTCACCTACAAAACTTTGGTAATGCTATAATGAAGAAGGAAAATAGTAAAGTTTTTGAGACTTGAATTTGGATCTGAGATGAAAACAGAAACTAGAGAAAAGGAGAAAGGAGGAGAGGAGAAGGGTGGTAAGACAATAAAAGAGAAAAAAAAAAAGGGGGCAAAAAGATGTGACATGAAGAAATTAGAGAAAAAAGTTAGGGGAAGGCTAGCAAAACACAAAAAAATACAAAGAAAAGATGGAGGCAGGAAAGGTGTGTGGAAAGAGAAGGTGGGAGTGAGTAAACGGATCAGAGAAGAGGAAGATGGAGGGCCACCATCCTAACAATGCACCTCGTAGAGAAAATTAGAGAGTGAATTGAAGTGTTTATATTAGAGATATTATTATATTAATAAATAATTTTAAAAGTTTGATTACAAACTGGATTTAGCTTCTCTTTCTAAGCTTGAAAAGCACTATTATAAAATCTGTCTCTAATTAACTTCGTGTATGTTTATACCACAACAATAAATTCTAATTAAATAACAAAAAAATTATATTATATATAAAATGTAAATTTTAATTTTTTTAGAATATTGTGAAAAAATAAAAATTTTAGTATTTATAGGTTTTTTATTTTGAAAATAAAAAGATTAAAAAGTATAAAAGATTAAAGCAAATTCTTAATTTTAGAAAAAACATAACTAAAAACACACTATTATTAATAAAATATTAGAAAAGACTCAATAATAAAGTATTAGAAAAGAAGGATTAGCATGTGTTCATAACACGCAGCGGAAGAAAAGAAGGTAATCCTAAAGATCTATTTTTGTGCTTAAATTTTATTTCAATAATGTAATATAGATTAGATCTAAATACCTTTGGATGCTTTAGTAAAAACTTTATTCTTCGATTGTACGAAGACTTTATACGTATCCCCACCGAGACCAATCTTTACTGTCAACTTCTTGACCAATGGAAATTTGATCTAAATTAAGAAACCTCTTGCAACTCTTTGCACGCCATAAAATTCTTCTCCAAGAATTAGGCTCACATACATTTATGTGTGTAGAGGTAAAAGAATATGTTTTATTCTCCTCTGTTATTCCTCCACTCTTGTCATAGATATATATAGTATGAGATTTGTTACTGATTTTAAATTTGATTCTCAATTCAAATTTAAATCATATTTTGAAATTCTAAATCTAAATCCTTCAAATTTATGAATCATATCATAACTCAATTTGAAACAGAATCAGTTAGGATCCCATCCAAATTTATTTCTCAAATTTAGAAATAGAATAACTAATTATTCTCAAATCTCATTTAATATTCTCAATTATCATACTATTATTATATTCTTGGTGCTAGCAAAAAATATAATAATATTCCATCTGAATTAATATAATTATTTATTTGATCAAATCAAAATAATAATTAAATAATTCTACAGCAAATATTAGAACACTTGTTAGTGTGTGACCCCATAGGTTCAATACTAAGCGAGTAGTAAATTAGTCATACTAAATTTACTAATCAAGGTTGGCGTCTAGCAACACTCATTAACGACCCGATAGTATGAAATAATATATTTTTAGTAAGAACCTTAGAAGAACAAAGTATAATTCCTTCCATCTTTCCAGCTCTTGGTTAACCCTTAGAGTATGGTTTAATTGTCAAACTCTAACTTATTACCATTATTATAATGAACTGTGAATGACCTAAGAAACTCATTTCTTCATTCATTCAATCCCCTTGGCCAAGGTTTTATTCATCTCAGTCATTATAATCAGAGCTCAAACTCTTTACCGAGAGTAGACGGATTCTTTATTGACTAATCATTAATTCTACAAGTATTTAAATCATACCCAATATCCATTCAACTAGCACCCTAGGGTATTAGGTGTCCGGAATCAAAGTATAATAAATACATTGTTAATTACTATTATAGTTGCAGGTCAAAGGAAACTCTATTACTATGTTCATCTTGAGAATATCCTATTGACAAATATGCGGTAATTATAACCATTAGGAATTCTCAGAGTGAGTCAGTTCAATGGTCATATCTCTATATGCACCATCTATATATATAATTTAATAAATTAGATCTATTAATCTTCATCTAATGAAAATATTATATATATATTGGTCTTTCCGGATTATTAATGTCTTTTTTAATAATCCTATGACCAAGAACAATTTAGATTAAATTATAAAAGATTTATCTCTCAATATTATGATCACTATCACAATGATAAATCTCTAAATTTAATCAAAGACCTTATTATATTAACATTTTAATATAATAACAATAACAAATTATTTGACACATAATTGATTGAATTGTAGTCATACTACTTATTCCCAACACAAAATATAATTATATGACTTGTTGATTGAAAAAATAAATAGATACTATCAATTTGAAATGGTTCGAACACATACATATATTTTGTATATATCAATGAAATATTTTAAAGTTCAAATGCACATGCACACAGATCCCAGATGCACAACATTTAAAATACTAAAATGTGCTTAAATTGACAAAAAAAAAAAGGATTTCGAGATAAATGTATTTAATTTTTTTCATATTTTAAATAAAGTGCATTCAGACACATGTATATTTATTTTGTATCTACTGTATTCGAAATGTATATCAGGTTTTAAATTCGTAAATAGTCTAAAATTTATATATATTAATAAATAAAATATTTTTTTATTTATATATAAAAATATATCGTGGTTAAATAGTTATCACGTAAAATATTGATAAATCCTAATTTTTAGAGTTTATCTTGGGTTGAATTTAGTGAATTTTATCAACTTATTTCATATTTATTCAATAAAATAGTATGATTTTGTAAATTTCTCCTAAATTGTGCTTAAGAGTAAAAACATACTTTTAGACTCTTAAATTGTTAAATTTAATTTCTTTTAATTCCATTCGATGCCTTGATGTGTTTGTTAAGTGATTTCAGGCTTAAAAGGCAAAGATTTGGTTGAAGAAATGAAGAAAAAGCTGCAAAAATGAAGAATTCATGAAGAAATGAGGTTTTGGTAATCTGCCCAGTTCGGCGTGTGCCTGACCCGCGTGTACGCGTGACCAGAGCTTTGTCAAGCGATGCGTACGCGTGACCTTCACGTACACATAACACTTGTCACGTGACAAACTTAAAGGAACACGCTGGGAGCGATTTTTGAACTCATCCAGACCCAAATCCAATTCATTTCTGAAGTATTTGAAACCAAATCCAAGAAGGAACAAGGGGGAGCAATTAGTGTAGGTTAGAAACATGTTTTAGAGTAGTTTTCTAGAGAGAGAAGCTCCCTCTTTTCTCTAGAATTAGGGTAGATTTATGTTTTAATTCTTGTTTTCAATTAGTTTTTCTTATAATTTCTTGTTCTTACATCTTTGTTCTCTTAGTTCTTATTGTTAATTTCTCTTTTATGCCACTTTTTAGTTTATGAACACTTTTGTTAAATTGAATTTTCTTTAATGCAATTTGATGTTTCTTGTTTTATTGATTCTTGTTTGAGTTATTGTTGTTATTTTCTTGCATTTTATAGTAGTAGATTTATTATTATTATAATTTATCATGCTTTTACTTTAATGCACACCAAGTGTTTGCTAAAATGTTTGGCTTAGTTTTAGAGTAGATTTTTTAGCATTCTTGGCTTAGAAAGAGAAATTAGGCAATCTTGAGTCATTAATACCCAACTTGGGTTGGTGATCTAGAGTTGTTAGTTAATCTTATTTCCATTAACATTACTTATGGATTAGGGTTAACTAGACATATTTGACTTTCTTCCGATACGAAGATAACGTAATAGGCTTAACTCTTGATATTTGTTGTATTATGATTAATGACTATGATAGAAAACTTTGATTCTCAATTCTTACCATAAATGCTTCTTTAGTATTTGTTATCTTAGTTGTTTTTTTTATTTTCTTGTCATTTAAATTTCTTGCCATTTAATTTCTTACTTCTTTATCAACCCACCTCCGTGAAACTCATAACCAATAATTGAGCATTCGATTGTAATTCTTAGGGAGAACGACCCAAAAGTAATACTCTCGGTTATTTTTATTGGGTTGAACTTGTGACAAACAAAATTAAACTTTAATGCAGATTAATTGTTGGTTTGAAACTATACTTACAACGAAACGACTCTCTTATTAAGGAGAAATTTCAAACTTACATTTGGCCTTGTATTAAATATATTATTATTTAATTTTATTTTAAAATAAGATTAAATATTCCTGTTCTTTCTATGTATAGAAAAAGTCTTTTTCTTATAACAAAATTTGATTACAATAATAAACAATTTTTAAAAGTGTTACAAAAATATGATATTTGAAAAATATGCACTATCTGTTGCAAAAAAATATCATGCCTTGTGTTAGTTGTGTACCTTTTAGTTAAACAACAAATTGCAAAGAAAGCAAATGTCTCAAGTAGCTTTTTGTTTTTTTTTGGTGAGTGAAATAAATTAAACAAAGAAAAACAAAACAAACAAAACAAGGAACTGCCTAAATAGAGGGACAGTCCCGTTTAAGACTACTCTTAAACTCCTCCCAAGGTGAAAGAAGCTCCACATGCGAAAGTTGTAACTTCATCGCCATCTTTGCCATAGTATCTGCCACCGTGTTTGCATCTCTCATAATCAAACGAAAGTCAACCCGCCAATTCCAATTCATGATATCTCTTATTTTGAGCACCAGTGGATCAATAAACCCAAAACCATCTTGAGTAACAAGATTAAATGCTTCCACACAATCCGTCTCACAAATAACATCTCATTGACCCACATCCCAAGCTAAGAGATATCCTCTCCAAATAGCAAACAATTCTCCTTGAAGAATACTATTACTCTCAATCATTCCCAAACACCCCCTTTGCCAGCTCCCATTACAATCTCTAATAACACAAGCAAAACCAACACTATCACCCGAACCAAAATAACTAGCATCACAATTAATCTTAAAAGTACCAATGGATGGGGGATTCCAAAAACCATTTAGAGTAGAGGGAAGGGACATACGTTGTAATTCAAAGATATTCCTAAGCTCCTTTTCTGAAGTTAATGCCAGACAAATCACTTTTTCCGGAGGCCAAGTTTCATCGGGATTAAAGATGTCATTATTCCTTGCTCGCCATATCCACCAAAGTCCCGAAAAGAACTTGAACGGATGCTCTCTGCTATGATACAAGAACCAGTTCTTCAAATCCAAAGGATGACAAGAAATATCCAACCTATGCCAGACAAGCTGAGCTTTGGAACAATCCCGAATACAATGTAAAACCAATTCCTGGCTAGAAAGACATCTTGGACACTTATCCGACGACGACATCCCTCTTCTAAAGCGAAAACTTGCAGTAGGAAGAGCCTCCTTAAGACACAACCAAGCCAAAAATTTATGCTTTTCCGGAACAAGCTGGCGCCAAAGCCAAAGCCAATTCTCCCGCTCCTCCCAACCAAACAGCTGCTTACACAACCACAAGTAACCATTGCGAGAGTTATAGACTTTGGCAGCAGACCCACTCCAATACCAACCCACTTCCGAACCTGCTTGTTCATCTGGATTGTAAGAAAGAATATTATCTTTTAGATTTTGAGATAAAGGAGAATAAAGAGTATCCAAATGCCACCTACCAACCGACCAAATATCCTGTATCCGGAGATTCGAATTAGAAATGTGAACATAATCGATCTCATTAGATAACCGTCCTTCTTTCCTCCAGCTAGAAAACTAAAAATTCTGGTTCAAATCTCCAATACACCAAGCAAACCCATCCTTCAACACTTCCCAAGCCTTGCAAAGACACCTCCAAATGGGAGAGTCCTTGTTCTTAGGATAACTAAAACAGTCATATAGAGATGATCGGTATTTGGCATCCAACAATTGGACCCATAGCTTGTTTGGCTGCTGGAAGAAAGTCCAAACTAGCTTTCCAAGAAGAGCAATATTTACACAATAAGGATCTCTAATCCCTAAACCTCCATATTTTTTTGGAGTAACCAGTACCTTCCAACTAACAAGATTCAATCCTCTTCCATCAACTTGTCCTTTCCAAAGAAAATTCCTCATCATAGACTCCAATTTACTAATGATTCCTTTGGGAAAAATAGAGACCTGCATCTGGTACGTGGGAATAGCAGCGACAACAGAATTAACCAAGCAAAGTCTACCAGCCCGATTGAGTAAACTTCCTTTCCAGCTTGCTAGCCTACTCCGAATCTTATCCAGGACACCATTGAAAGCTGAACGAGTCACCCTAGAATGGCTAAGGGTAACTCCAAGATACTTGCCCAAGTCCTGGACAAATCTGATAGAGGATACCCCAGTGAAAACCTCTTTCCTTGTTGCAGAGACATTCTTGGAGCAAAGCGCTTTAGACTTCTCCACATTAATCTTCATCCCAGATGCTTTGCAAAAAGTCTCTAAAACCAACATCACATTTTGCACTTGTCTCTTTGTAGCTTTACAGAATAGAAGCAAGTCATCCGCAAACATTAAGTGGGATATTCTTGGTCCTCCTCTAGAAATAGCAATCGGTTCCCACAAGCCCAAATCAACCTGATGACTAATAAAGCATGCCAATCGCTCCATACACAACACAAAAAGATAGGGTGACATAGGGTCTCCTTGTCTAAGACCTCGGCTAGGAGTAAAGCCATTCAGACGACTCCCATTCCAAAGAATAGATAAGGAAGAAGCAGTGACACAATTCATAATCAAATTGAGTGTAGAAATAGAAAAACCAAAGCTTTTAAGGATATGAGTTAAAAACCTCCAGTCAACTCTGTCATAAATTTTCTCCAGATCAATCTTAAATGCCAGTGTGCCTTTCTTTTAAGTAGCTTTTTGTTTAACAACCAAATGCAAAGAGCACTACTCCTAAAATGTAGTGTTTCTTTCACAAATAAATTGTCAATTAAAGTGTTAAAAGTATATATATATATATATATATATATATTTTTTTTTTTTTTTCATTGTCTACCAGTGATATCAACTTTTGGTGATGATACATAAATGTATGCTATAGGTGTAAAATTCAATTAATTGTCAACTATAAAAAATCAACGATAGATAAAAGTAAGAATAAAACTAAAATTTATTTCAAACATTAAAAATAAAATAAAATTAAATTTAATGTTAGAAATAATTTTTAAACTTTTAGTAGGTGTACGTTAGCAAGGATAGAGCTATATTAAATTTTAGGAAGGGGTTGAAATTAATAAAAAATCAATTAAACTAAAATTTTAGAGAAAACTAAATTGTTATTTATATAATTATAAAAAATGAAATTTGGAGGGTCATTGCCTTTTTTTTTTTTTTTGGTGAATTTTTTGGTGTAGAAAGACTTATTTTTTTACATGTGTAAAAATGCGGTGTATGCTATAACTAAGCAACAAGTGTTTTATTAAAGGGATAAAATCTGTTTTGGTTCAGTCTATTTATAGGGATACTATAATACAGTTCATGTGATGAGGTTGATAAATAAATATATTATTAGTAGTAATATGTTAGTATAATTGTGGGCTTATGGGCTTATAAGTTGATTTTTTTTAGGACAAAAGAGTAACTTTACAGTAAAGGCTGCTAATGTTTTTTTGAAAGTTTACTTCTTCAATATTTATTTATGACATTTTAGTCCCTCTAAAATACTTTTTTCTGTCTTTAAAAAATAGTTTGTTGGTTGTATCGGTTTGATATAGTAAAATATTTAAAGTTGTATTTTTCTAGAGTAATTATTAAAAGTCGTAATTAATTCTCAAATTTAAATATATATGTTATTTTTTAAAAATATCAAAAATAAAACATTCAAAAAATTTTATTTATAAATTAAAAAATAATTAAAAAGATAAGTTAAAACTCTTAATTATTTCATTATTTGAAAATATTTCGTAAGTATCTAACCTACTATTACAAAATATTTTGATTGTTAGAAATTAAAATAGATTATTTTTAAATTTTATTAGATTAAAACTAAATTATAAAAAACATAAATATAAAAAATATATTATACGAGAGTATTTGATAATTCGGTAAAATTCTTTATTTTAAAAAAAAAATTAGTGAGTAAATTATTCATAAATTAAAGTTAAGACTTAAGAGAACATATTATAATTTACACTACAATTTTTGTAGTTGTTATTGAGAAAAAGAAAATATTTCATGTAATTTCATATTAGAATGAAAAAAATCACAAAAATGAATTAGAAATTCTTATTTCTTTTTACTTTTTGAGAATTTTTTTTTGTTTGAAAAGGTAGATAAAGAATCTACTATATATATATACCAAAATTAAAATTACTTTGGTGTAATAATTTTGTTCCTAAAATATTTTTTGTTATATATATCTATCACAAATTTTGTTTACAATTTATTAAGTTAAAAAATTTATTATCTTAAATAATTATTTTTATTATTTAGATAATATTTAAATAAATAAGAAATAAATATATATGTTAATTAATAGACTAAATTAACCATGAAGAGAGAGATTTTGTTTTTTGGATTTTATGGTCCTATATATATTGTATAGAGAGAATTAAGGGGAAAAAAGGAAGAAAATAATAAATAATCTGTGAGGGTCAGCATGCTTAGATTTTTATTGTGTCTACGTGTATCTTTATTTTAAATTCATTCTTTTGTCCAAAAACTTAAAAATGCTTAACTTACAAGCCCATAATTATGCTAACATAATTACTACTAATACCTCACATTATCATAGTTGTTTATCAGTTTCATTATGTGAAACTATACTGTAGTAAATTTGTAGACAGACTGAATAAAGATAGATTTTGTTTTTTAGTAGGACACTTGTCACATAGTCATATTATACATCACATTTCTATACATATAAAATGACATTCTTTTCTATATATAGTAGAATTCACCTTTTTTTTTGTTTAATGAAGAAGAACGTGACAGCTTGGAGAGTTTGTTCCATATTTTTTCGGAATGTGAAGGGAGACAGTTTTTCTTGAATTTTGTGATAGTTTTATTTTTATTAAGAACATGACATCTTTTTTCTTCAAACAAAAAAGTTTAATATAGTAAAGTGGAACAAAAGAGAATAAAACAAACAAGAACACAAAATTAATAAATTTATCTCATTGTTATTTCTGTCATTATCATCAATAATAAAAAAATCAATATTACTCCATTTTTCATAGTCTAGAAACAATTTATTAATATTTACCACAACATTTGATTTTTTGTTCTAAAATATCCTTCCGTTTCTTTTCAATCAAATATTTTAAATGACTGCAAAAAATTTCATCAACCACTTTTATTGCACCTCTTTCCTATTAGACGCTCCTGTTAAACTCTTAAAATGTTGTTTTAATATGTTTAGAACAAACCACAATCTATGTAACACCCTAATTATCCTAAACCTTACCTCATATCATAAAGCAAAGGTTAATAACAAAATATATAACAAAAGATAATAATATAGAGATCTAGCCGCCGCTCGCGGAGTTTAAGCCGGCTAGTTACATACAGACATACAGAGTTTAGTTAACACAACCTATACAAATTTTCCTCTCAAAGTAAATCTCTAGGCCAAATAAATACAAAAGTGAGAGATCTTAAACAAAATAACCAAAATGACTTCAAAACAAGATAGAGATCCTCCACTCTGTCACCACCAAAACAACTCACAGAGGTGGGTTGCGTCCTGCATCTGAAAAACAACAACAGAATATGGTATGAGAATCGGAGGTTCTCAGTATGGTAACAGTAACTAGTGATGTAAGATATAAGACTCCGGGACGCCAGAGGCAATCCTAGAACTTTATATCCATCACAAGATTCAACTTAAAGCATAACTAAATCATTAAAACATAACTTAAAACCATAATGATAAAAGGATAATCTAACTTAGTGGATTTCTAAACTAACAACTCTGCGCTGTCCCACAGCCTTCACCAACCTATCCTCCATGCGATCCTATCGCCACCGACTTCTGAACCTCCTCAATCCCAATAGAATACACAATTAATACAATGCAAGTAAAACACAAGTATAAGCATATACGTCAAGTAATTCAAATAGGCAATTAAGCATGTTATACAATTAGGCAAGCAATACAAGTCGGCAAAGCAAGCAAACAGATAAAAGATTCACATGATGAATGCCTGTCCTATTGGTTGTAATATCACATTATCGGTTCAACTGCCAACCCGGCACATCTCCATGGAGATGTCGCCCTTCGGTCTCATAATGGGAACCCCCAAGATATGGTGCCCGAAACACCGTCTAGGATGTCAGTGTCTGCACACTCTAATGATTCCAAAGGGATGCGAGCAGGATACTCTTGCCACAAACCTCGCATCTCAGCATAAGTGGGATAAACCTACCGTCCTTACGCCGCCGCCGTGACCTCGACAGGCGAGATTAACCTACCGTCCCTGCCAGGCGCATAGCGTCTCAACAATTCTCAGTATATAACAGCAATCCAGTGGTTTTCAGAAAATCATTTTTTAGTATATCAATAATTTATCATTGCATTCCGAGTCCCAGACTCATCTCAACCACTGTCAATTCATAATTTCCAATCCGAACTCTTCAGTTCACCACTTTCACAATTCATTCAGAATTCTTCAGTTTACCACTTTCACAATTCATTATCAATAATCACCAATACCATACGCCGCCCTTTCACTCAACTAAAACCATCCTCAGTACTCCAGAAACATAAGCCTCCGTTTTCTAACTTTTTACCAGAAATACCGAGTTAGATCGCCTAGAACCTTTTCTATGTTTTGACATCCAAAAACAAGCCAAAGAGTCTTATATAAGTGTCACGGAAGTTCACAAGCTTGCTGGGAAGGTGAAACAGTTGAAAACAAGGTTTTTATTGAAAAACAGGACAGTGTGCATACGCATAGGGTTATGCGTATGCAAGCCCAGAAAGATTTTTAAGAAGTGTGCGTACGTATAAAGGTGTGCGTATGCACAGGGAGTAAAAATTTTCATTCTGCTCATACGCACGATGCGTGCGAACACCCTCAACAGAATGCACCTTCCAACATGTGCGTGTGCACAAGGCTGCGCATGCGCACAGCTTGCAAAACTTCGTTAGTTGTGTGTGCGCACAGAGCCTGCTAGCGCTCCCAACAGCAGCCATATCCCCTTGTGTGCGTGCGCACACTATCAAAATTACACAGGGTGTGTGTGCGCACACAAACCAGAAATCACAAATTCTGCAGCATTCACAGAATTCAGATTTCAGACATCAACTTGCAACGATCATATCTTTCTATTCAAAATTTGGATTTCTACAAAGTTGATACCGTTTTAGAGCTCTTTAAATTATCTTTGATTTGATATAAAATTCATCTCATTTCACAAACTGTAGCTCAAGATATAATCCGTTGAAGTTCATCAAAAATTTATTTTTACAAAAGTTCACTAATTTCTAAATTTACCAAAATTTTCAACCAAAACCAAACCAAAACCACATCAAATTCAACTCACATCAGTTCTTACCATGTGTACCACATTCCACCACCCATATCATTAAATTCTCAAACCCAATTATCAATTATATCGCTTTAAACCATTTCTCACATAACAAACTTATCAATCATCATTCTATTACCACCAATCATGAGAAATCAACTTCAAGTTCAACATCCAACATTATTTATCAATATCAATACCAACTTCCATCAAAATAACCCAAAATCATCAAATTATCATACATCATCATTCAACAAATTCAACAACCCCAATTTAATCCAATCCTATCCTATGAGTCACTAGCCTAAGTGTCCAGAAATATTATATATATTAAATAGAGAAAACCGAAACCATACCTTGGCCCATTCCCAATATGCACTAAATCACCAAATTAACTCCACCAAGTTTCCACAAGCTCTTTCAAACTCAATCAAATCACCAAGTCCACTTTCAAGTTATTCAAGTCACCAACATTCTCCATACAACACCAATTCAAGCTATATACACATAACTCATAACTAAATCAACCTAGGGTTTCATCAAAATTGCAACTTCACAAGGGTTCAGAATAAACTCACCTTATCCAAGATTTATTGGGTCAAACCCAATAGGAACCAAAGGCTAGAGTGTACATAAACACCCAAAATCACAAAATTTCACTTAATACAAAACCCAAAAACTCGAAATTCTTAGGGCAGGAAACTGGGCATTGAATTTTGAGAAGCTTACCACAAGGCTTAGCTAGAAATGACAGGCTCGGCAAGAGCTTCGCGCCACCGCTGATGGCTCGTGAATTGGAGCATCGTAGCTCGAGATATGATGGATTGAAGAAGAGAGTGAATAGTGTTTTAGCTCTCCCCTCTCACTTCACTCTTGCAGCTGTGTTTTGTGTTTATAAGTGTGGTGAATGAGCTGATGGCTCATTAAATAAGGTTTTATATGTTGGGCTTGGGCCCAACTTGGGTTCGGTCCAACCCGTTAGCATTTTTGGTCCATTTGGCCAAATTTCGGACCAAACCTTTAAAATTAACGCCTAGTTTTCGACTTTAAATATTTTCCTAAGGTTTTTTACTATTTTTAATTATTCTCGCACAGTACCAGACAAACTTAAACCGGTTTGGCCGGTTCATCTGCCGGTTCATCTGACTCAGAAAAATCTACTGAGTCCAAAAATCATATTTAAATCCCCAAGTTCTCATTCTAAAATTTCGGAACCTAATTTGGGCAATTTAATTATTTAATTAATCGGTTAGTTAATCGCGGTTCTTACATTCTTCCAACCAAATAAGAATTTTGTCCTCAAAATTTAGTGATTACCTGAGAATACCTCGGGATAATCCTTCCGCATCTCAGACTCCAATTCCTAAGTATGCTCTTCCACTCCTGCTCTCTTCCTGGCAACTTTAACTAATGGAACTTCCTTTGCACGCAGTTTCTTCACACTAGTGTCGTCAATACGCACCGGTGTTACTTGAAATGTCAAGTTCTCCCTCAACTCGACCGACTCGGGCTCTAACATATGGGCCGCATCTGATGTGTACTTACGGAGTTGTGACACGTGGAATACGTCATGCAAGTTAGACAAGTGGGGCGGCAAAACTACTTGATATGCCACCGGTCCGAATCGCCTCAGAATCTCAAATGGTCCAATGAACCTCGGATTCAACTTCTTTGTTTTGATTGCTCTTCCGATCCCAGTTGTCGGTGTAACCCTCAAAAATACATGTTCTCCCGCTTCAAATTCCAATGGTTTCCTTCTCTGATCCGCATAACTTTTCTGTCGGCTCTGTGCAGTTAAAATCTTAGCTTGAATCTTCTTAATCTTCTCAGTAGTCTTGGCTACCGAATCAGGACCTAAAATAGTTGCTTCACCAGTTTCATATTAACAAGGTGGAGATTGGCACGCACTTCTGTCCAGACAAAGCCTCATACGGAGCCATCACAATGCTCGCATGAAAGCTATTGTTGTACGCAAACTCCACCAATGGCATGTAACGGTCCCAACTTCCAGGTTGATCCAAGATACGCGCCCTTAGCATATCCTCCAACATCTGAATAGTCCATTTTGATTGTCCATTCGTTTGCGAATGATATGCGGTGCTGAGACATAGTCTCATACTGAAAGCTCTTTGGAAAACTCCCCAAAACCTTGATGTGAATCGGGGATCACGGTCCGACGCTATACTCGATTGCACACCGTGCAACCTTACGATCTCCTTGAGGTACAACCTCGCCAATTCCTCCAAAGAATAGTTTACTCGGATAGGTAGGAAATGAGCGGACTTGGTTAAGTGATCAACGATCACCCAAACTGCATCAAATCCCAACCTAGTCCTCAGTAAACCGGTCACAAAATCCATTGTAATTTCTTCCCACTTCCACTGAAGAATCTCAAGTGGCTGTAACATTCTCGACGGTTTCTGATGCTCTATCTTCACCTTCTGAGACGTCAAACATTTAGATACAATTGTAGCTACATCATTTTTCATCCCAGGCCACCAGAACATCTTCTTTAAATCATAGTACATCTTCGCACTTCCTGGGTGAATGGAAAACCCACTATTGTGAGCTTCTGACAACAATTCTTGTCTCAGACTCCCAACATCCGACACACAAATTCTCCCTTTATACCTCCACAATCCTTCATCATCTTTAGTAAACTCTCCATGCCTCTTCTTGCTAACCAGCTGAAATAATCGCTGAAGTCCTTGCTCATCTTGCTAGGCCCTCTGAATCTCTATTTTAAACGTACTTGAAATTTGTAACTGGTTCAAACAAGCTCTTCTGGAAACTTCACTAATATCCAACTTGAGATCCACAAACTTATCCACTAACTCCTCTTCCTTGATTCTCATCCAAGCTATCGTTAAAGACTTCTGACTCAATGAGTCTGCCACAACATTCGCCTTTCAAGGGTGATAACTTAGTTCAAAATCATAATCCTTGAGCAGCTCCATCCACCTCCTCTGATGCATATTGAGCTCTTTCTGATCAAAGATGTACTTGAGACTCTTATGATCAGAAAAGACGCTAAACCTCACTCCGTACAAGTGGTGTCTCCAAATCTTCAATGCAAACACAATTGCCACTAATTCTAAGTCATGAGTTGGGTGATTTACCTCATGCGGTCTCAGCTGACGCGATGCGTAAACCACCACATTTCGGTGTTGTATCAACACGCAACCCAAACCCTTTAAAGAAGCATCACAGTATACTTCAAACGGTTCATGCGGTTTCGGTAAAATTAAAACAGGTGCTGAAGTTAACTTTTGTTTCAAGGTCTGAAAACTCTCCTCACACTCTGACGTCCACAAAAATGGCACCTCTTTCCTTGCCAACTTATTCATTGGTAGTGCAATCCAGGAAAATCCTTCAATGAATCTCTGGTAATATCCGGCCAAACCCAAGAAAATTCTAACCTCCGTCACCGTAGTCGGTCTCTCCCATTCCATCACTGCCTCGACTTTCGAAGGATCTACGGCTATTCCTCCTTTGCTCACCACGTGACTGATGAGCGGATATTTTATACACTTTTTGGCATTATTTTCATATAGTTTTTAGTATATTTTATTTAGTTTTTATTAAGTTTTTATAGGTTTTAGTGTTAATTTCACATTTTTAGATTCTACTATGAGTTTTTGTGTTTTTGTATAATTTCAGATATTTTTTTATTGAAATTGAGGAGCTGGAGCAGAAGTCTGATTCAGAGATAGAGAAAGCACTGCAGATGCTGTCCAAATCTGACCTGCTTGCACTCATAAAAGCTTTTCTAGAGTTACAAAAGTCCAAATGGAGCACTCTCAATGGCTATGGAAAGCTGACTTCTAGCGCTTTCCAGAAATATATAATAGTCCATACTTTTCTTCAAATTAGAAGGCCCAAGACTGGCGTCCAATGCCAGCTACCTGCCCCCTTCTACGGGTCCAGCGCCCAAAAAGCAGAGACCAATGTACAAACGCCCAAAGAGGACCCCCTAGCTAGTGTTCCACGCCTCAGAGACCTCATAGCACATGGATCTCATCAAAGCTCAGCCCAAACACTCATCAAGTGGGCCCCAGAAGTGGATTTTAGCACTAAATAGACTATTTTACCCTTACTAGTTATCTGTTTAGTATTTAAAGTGTAGTTTACATAATCATTCAGACAACATACTATCATTTAGCATTATTCATCTTTTACATTGTATTTTACCTTCAGTATAAGTTTTTAAACCTCCTAGGTTGAGGGGAGGAGCCCTGCTGAGTCTTATAAATTAATAAAAGTATTACTGTTTCTCTTCGATCCGTGTTTGATCAATTCTAAGATGTATATCCGATCTTCATTGTGGTGAATAGGATGATCTAATAAATTAGCTTTGTTCATCACACTAAGACGAACGTGCCTGACAAATACCCGTATCTACTTGGGTTCATAATGCGTCTTTCACCGGACAAGGACGAACCAACAGCTATGTTTATACATCTCTCAAACGGCTAATCCACAACTTCGTTGGAGACTTCTCGAGACATCAGTTCAGCTGATTTCTGGGGAGATTAGAGTCTCTGTGGTAGAGGTTAGAACCCAAGGTGCAGCATTCTCTGATCCGGAAGATCTGACCTTGTCTGTGGCATTTTGAGTAGGATCATTAAGGAGAATGAACTGTACGAGCTTCACCCTCAATCAGAATGAATCCGCACTAAACCTGGGGTTCAAATCTGGAGAAGTATTGGCAGTTGCTCAAACCAGTGTCAATCACATACAGCCTGCCATTAAAGAAATCACTCACAAGCAAAGAGAGCAATAATACCAGAGTTAATTCAGAAAGACAAAGTAACTCTAATCCTCAACTCTAGTCCTATCTCTGTATATATATTAAACCTTTTTCTTTATTCCTTTAATGAATAGTTTCCCCTTATCATCAAAATATATAAACCTTCTGATCCGCCTGAGTAAGACCTGCAAGATAACCATAGCTTGTTTCAAACCACAATCCTCGTGGGATCGACCCTGACTCGCTCAAGTATTACTTGGACGACCCAGTGCACTTGCTGGTATTGCTGTACGAGAGTGTGGGATTCGTACGCACCAAGTTTTTGGCGCCGTTGCCAGGGATTGTTGAGTTTGGACAAACTGAAGGATTGTCTTGCTCCCTAGATCAGGTAATGTTTATTTTCTTTTCTTTATCATTCTTATTTGAGTCTTTTAATTTTTGTTTTCTTCTTCCTTAAATTTTCGAAAATAAAAAAAAACCTTTTTAAAATAATATTTGTCTTTTCTCTGTTTGAGTCTTTGTGTCCTTGATTTTTGCAAGAGTATAACTTTTTTTTTTATTTGAGTCTTTTATTTTTATTTTCTTTTCATCTTATTTTTTGAAAAAAATCTAAAACTTTTTCAAAAATATTTTTCTTTTCTTTGTTTAATTTTTTCTCTTGAATTGAGTCTTATATGTTTTTGTTTTTCAATTTCAAAATTTTTTTTTTTAAAACTTTACCACAAACCTTTATCTTCTTTGTCACTTTCTTATTTTGTTTGAGTCTTTTATTTTGTTCTTGGTGTTATTTTCGTGTTCTTTGAGTCTTGCTTTCTAAAAATTTTTAAAAATATTTTTTTTGTTTAATTCTTATGTCAAATCTTTAAGTTTGGTGTTTTTTTGTGTTTTTCTTTCAATTTTTTAAAAATTTTATGTTTGATGTTAAAAAAATTTTTAAGTTTGGTGTTCTTTATATGTTCTTGTGTTATTTGAGTTTTTGAGTCCTGTTCTTCGTGTTCTTGTTAGTCTTCAAAGTGTTTCTTGAGTTTTTTATGTGTTTTGATCTTAAAATTTTTACGTTTGGTATTCCTTAGTGTTTTCCTCCAAAAGTTTTCGAAAATTAGGGACATTAGATCTAAAAATTTGAAGTCTTGAGTCTTTTACTTGTTTTTCTCTTTCATCATTAAATTCAAAAATAAAAAAATATATTTTTTATTTTTATCATGACCATATTTTCAAAATTTTTAAGTTAAAAATTCAGATTTCTATTTTTAAATTTTTATCTTATCTTATCTTACTTTTTAATTTTCAAGAATCAAATCTTTTCAAAATTAAAAATATTATCTTTTTCAAAGTTCTTATCTTATCTTATTTCAAAATTAAAATTTCAACTTTCAAAATTCAAAAATTTAAAATTAAAATTTCAAAAATTCAATTTCAAAATCTAAAATTTAAATTTCAAATTTTAATTTTCAAAACTAAATTTTTTCAAATTTCAAATTTCAAAATTCAAAATTTTCAATTTCAAAATTCAAATTTTAATTTTTTTTCAAATTTCAAATCTTAAATTCAAATCTCTTTTAAATTAATATCTTCTCTCTCTTCTTTTTCAAAACTGCCTAACTAACTGCTTCTCTCTAATTTTTGAAAATCTTCTTCTTCTCTTTCTTCTATTTTCAAAATTTAATAATTAAATTTTAAATTCCTTCTAATTATTTAATTTTAATTTTGGTTTAATTAAATAAATAAAATAAAAATAAAAATATTTTAATTCTTATTCATCTCTTCTATCCCTATTTCTTCTTCCTTTCCTTCTACCTTTCTTCATTATGAACCGAAGTGGGAATGAAGAGTTCAGGAGAACTCTAGGATCTTATACAAATTCCTCTACTGACTTCTATGGAAGAAGTATCAGCATACCTCACATCAGAGCTAGCAGCTTTGAAGTGAACCCTCAACTCATTACTCTAGTGCAGCAGAACTGCCAGCATTCTAGGCTTCCTCAGGAAGAACCTACATAATTCCTGGCAGACTTCTTAAAGATTGTTGACACAGTACACAGTGAGAGAGTAGACCAAGATGTTTACAAATTATTGCTTTTTCCTTTTGCTGTAAAGGACCAAGCAAAAAGGTAGTTGGATAACCAGCTTAAAGTTAGTTTAAAAACTTGGAAACAGTTAGTGGATAAGTTTTTAAACCAATATTTCCCTCCAAGAAAGATGACCCAGCTGAGGCTGGACATCCAAGGCTTCAAAAAAGGAGACAGTGAATCTCTTTATGATGCCTGGGAGAGGTATAGGAGGATTCTAAGAAAATGTCCCACTGAAATATTTTCAGAATGAATACAGTTAGACATCTTCTACTATGGGCTTTCAGACATGGCGAGCATGTCTTTGGACCACTCTGCAGGTGGTTCCATACACATGAGAAAGACCATTGGAGAGGCTCAATAGCTTTTATACGCTTTTTGGCATTGTTTTTATATAGTTTTTAGTATATTTTATTTAGTTTTTATTAAGTTTTTATAGGTTTTAGTGTTAATTTCACATTTTTGGATTCTACTATGAGTTTTTATGTTTTTGTATAATTTCAGGTATTTTCTGGCTGAAATTGAGGAGCTGGAGCAGAAGTCTGATTCAGAGACAGAGAAAGCACTGTAGATGCTGTCCAGATCTGATCTGCCTGCACTCAGAAGAGATTTTCTAGAGCTACAAAAGTCCAAATGGAGTGCTCTCAATGGCTACGGAAAGCTGACTTCTAGCGCTTTCTAGAAATATATAATAGTCAATACTTTGTTTTATATTAGAAGGCCCAAAACTGGTGCCCAACGCCAGCTACCTGCCTCCTTCCAGGCGTCCAGCGCTCAAAGAGCAGAGACCAATGTACAAACGCCCAAAGAGGACCCCCTAGGGACTTTGTTAGGGACTTTTCGATACATCAGTTCAGCCAATTTCCGGGGATATTAAGGTCTCTGTGGTAGAGGCTAGAACCCAAGGTGCAGTATTCTCTGATCTGGAAGATCTGACCTGGTGTATGGCGTTTTTAGTAGGATCATTAAGGAGAATGAACTGTACGAGCTTCACCCTCAATCAGAATGGATCTACACTAAACCTAGGGTGCAGATCTGGAGAAGTATTGACAGTTGCTCAAACCAGTGTCAATCACATACAGCCTGCCATTGAAGAAATCACTCACAAGCAAAGAGAGCAGTAATACAAGAGTTAATTCAAAAAGACAAAGCAACTCTAATCCTCAACTCTAGTCCTATCTCTGTATATATATTAGACCTTTTTCTTTATTCATTTTATGAATAGTTTCCCCTTATCATAAAAACATATAAACCTTCTGATCTGCCTGACTAAGACCTGCAAGATAACCATAGCTTGCTTCAAACCACAATCCTCATGGGATCGACCCTGACTCGCTCAGGTATTACTTGGACGAATCAGTGCACTTGCTGGTACTGCTGTACAAGAGTGTGGGTATTCGTACGCACCAGTGACCTAAGAACTTCACTTCTTCCTTCCAGAACTCGCATTTGAACAACTTAGCATACAATTTTCGCTCCTTCACGATTTGCAACACAATTCTCAAGTGTTCCTCGTGTTCTGCCACCGTCTTAGAATAAACTAGGATGTCGTCTATGAAAACCACCACGAATTTGTCCAAGAAGGGATGAAATACTCTGTTCATGTAATCCATGAACACAGCAGGTGCATTCATTAACCCAAAGGACATCACCGCAAACTCGTAGTGTCCATAACGCGTCCTAAATGAAGTTTTTGGAATGTCATCCTCCTTCACCCTTATCTGATGATAACTGGATCTTAAGTCAATCTTAGAAAATACTCCAACTCCTTGCAGTTGATCCATTAAGTCATCTATCCTTGGCAGCGGGTACTTGTTCTTCACAGTCACTTTGTTTAACTGCCGGTAATCCATGCAAAGTTGCATTCCTCCGTCCTTCTTTTTTCACCAATAAAACTGGTGCTCCCCACGGAGATGCACTTGGTCGAATGAACCTCTTGCTCAGAAGCTCTTCTAACTAAGCCTTGCTTCAACTGCATAAGCTCCAACTCCTTCGCTTCCCTTGCAGATTCAGAAAAATACTTCTTGTAAAAAGCTGTCTGTAATACATTCCAAAGAATGTCGGCATTCTAAAGTTGTAGCAAGTGGCATTCTCCTTGCCACCAGTGCTGAGCCTCTCCCAAAAGCTGATACACCGCGAACTCTACATACTGATTAGTCAGGACATGCTGAGCTTATAGTGCGCGTTCCGTGGCTAAGAACCAATTGTCCGCTTCAGTCGGGTTGTTCGAACCTCTGAAAGTCGGTGGATGAACCTTGAGAAATGTAGCCAAGGTCATCGGAGCACCTCCCAAGTTATCACTATTTCCTTCTGTATTATCATTCCCGTTTCCATCACCATTTCCGTTTTCAGCTGGTTGGCCTAACCTCTGGACAACTTGCAGAGTCGCAGCAACATTCGCCTCTATAGTATTAGCAAGATTAGCCATTGCCGCCATGAACTCGGCATGGTTATCGGCCGGTCAGTCATTTTTAGTTCCTCCCCATGTACGAGTACGACCTCATCCGCGAGTAGCCATTAGGGTTCCTGTCTACACCAAACAATCGATATCAAGGTGATCAGTCTCAATATCAAAAGCCTAGTACTTCAATCATCCCAAAAGGCACTCACAAACAAGCATGCTATGCATATATCAAATAGATAACCTAAATAGCATCAAAGAAAAAGACACACAGTATGCAATGAAGCACAATCGGTCCATCCCTCAAGCTCACGAGGACGAACCGCTCTAATACCACTAAATGTAACACCCTAATTACCCTAAGCCTGATCTCGCATCGTAAAGCAAAGGTTAATCAAATGTTACAATAATTCTAATGTTCATACATATAATATAGAAAGAATTAATATACTCTAAAAGCCCGATGAAGAATTTAAGCCCAAAAATAGAATCCAAAAGCGCAAAACGTACTCACGAAGCTACACTAAACGAGGCATAAGATATACGTACGAATATCAAGGTATATGTAAATAGATATAATAAAAGATAATAATATAGAGATCTAGCCGCCGCTCGTGGAGTTTAAGTCGGCTAGTTACATACAGACATACATAGTTTAGACAGTTAAAACAGCCTATACAAATTTTTCTCTCAAAGTAAGCTACTAGGCCAAATAAATAAAAAGTGAGAGATCTTAAACAAAATAATCAAAATGACTTCAAAACAAGATAGAGATCCTCCGCTCTGTTACCACCAAAATAACTCACCGAGGTGGGTTGCGACCTGCATTTGAAAAATAACAACAGAATATGGTATGAGAACCGGAGGTTCTCAGTATGGTAACAGTGCCTAGTGATGTAAGATATAAGACTCTGGGACGCCAGAGGCAATCCTAGAACTTCATATCCATCACAAGCTTCAACTTAAAAAATAAATAAATCTTTAAAACATAACTTAAAACCATAATGATAAAGGGATAATCTAACTTCGTGGATTTCTAAACTAACAACTCTCCGCTGTCCCACAGCCTTCACCAACCTATCCTCCATGCGATCCCATCGCCACCGCCTTCCGAACCTCCTCAATCCCAATAGAATACACAATTAATACAATGCAAGTAAAACACAAGTATAAGCATATACGTCAAGTAATTCAAATAGGCAATTAGGCATGTTATACAATTACGCGAGCAATACAAGTCGGCAAAGCAAGCAAACAGAGAAAAGATGCACATGATGAATGCTTGTCCTATTGGCTGTGATATCACATTGTCGGTTCAACTGCCAACCCGACGACACATCTCCATAGAGATGTCGCCCTTCGGTCTCATAATGGGAACCCTGATGCGGGCAGAAATTGGTGAATTAAAAATTATTAGAATATATGCGTTGCAAGTATAGTTCTTAACTCGCCAGAAATCCACCGCTCAATTTAGAAAGGTGTCACAGAAAATTGAAATTTAAAATACTAGGAGTATGAATCCCAGGTTGTCTCCCAACGAGTTGCAGGAAAGGGTGCTATTTTATTAATCAGATGTTTTCGAAAAGGTTTGAGTTGAGTAAACAGGAAATTAAATTGATGAAATTGAATAATGTAAATAAGAGCCTTGACTGGGAGTTGATTACATGGAAGCCCTATTCTTGATGGAACACTCTTAAGATTAATTGACAATTGAGAGTTATTTCGTTTAGTTATCCTTTACTAAGTAAGGGAAGGTAAAACAAGTTGGAATACTGTTCTATCCACAAGTCCTAATCCGCTCTTGGGAGGATTGGTGTCAGGAATTAGAGAGCAAACCAACAATAACCCAATTACAATCTTTCTCTTGAACCTTCCAACTCAAGGGTTCCTTTCAATCAACTCCCCATCAAGTTAGGGAACTACTCACTCATTGTAAAGGTAAAATTCATAGCACATAAAAAAGAATTAAAGAAAGACATTGTAAATAAAAAATAAGAATAGTCAATTAAAAATAAAAGTGATCCTTGTATTAAATAATCCTAAAAATATTCCAATGGTAAAATTAAACAAAGCAAAGAACATGGAAGAGTAAGCCAAGTAAAGAAAACGAACTAGAATGACGAAGTCTTGATGAGGTAATAACTCTTCTCAATATCCCAATGCAAAAAGCTAGAGAAAAATAAAATCCTAAGAACTATCAATGTCTAGAGAGAAAAACCTAGGGGAGGAGTAAAACTAGATCTAAAAACTCAAACTGTGTAGAATGAATGTTGTCTTTTGTTTCTGCTTGTTCTCTGGCTCTAGTCTGCTATTCTGGGCCAAAAACTGGGTCAAAATAGGGTCCAAAATCGCCCCTAGCGAATCCTGCAGATTATACAGATCGCGCATGTCACGCGATCGCGTCATCCATGCGGACGCGTCATTCGCGCTTTTCCTCGCCACGCGTTTGCGTCGTCCACGCCTCCGCGTTGCTGGTGCTTTTCTAGTCCGTGCGATCGCGTGAGCCACGCTGCCGCGTCACTGCGATTTCTCCTCTTTCACGCGGTCGCATGAGCCATGCAGTCGCGTCACTTCTCGCTGGTTATCTCCTCAATTTCTTGTGTTCCTTCCATTTTTGCTAGCTTCCTTTCCAATCTCCAACTCATTCATGTCCTATAAAGCTTGAAACGCTTAACACACAGATCACGGCATCGAATGGAATAAAGGAGAATTAAAATGCATAATTAAAAGTCTCTAGGAAGCAGTTTTCAATTATGTAATAATTTCAGGAAGGAAATATAAATGCATGCTAAATTAATGAATAAGTGGGTAAGGATCATGATAAAACCACACAATTAAACACAATATAAACCATAAAATAGTGGTTTATCAACCTCCCCACACTTAAACATTAGCATGTCCTTATGCTTAATTGAAGGAGATAAAGTAAATAAGTATGAACATGCAGAAACTCATGCAATGCAATGCAATCCTATATATATGAATGCAACTATATGATTCCTGTCCACTTGATCAAAAGTAAATAAGCTCTTCAAAACAATTACAAATCAAATTCCACTAATTCTATCATTATACAGTAAGACAGATAAAAGTGCAAGAAGATAGCTTATGAAGTCAGGGAACGTGGAAATTCAAGCATTGAACCCTCACTGATGATGTATGTACGCTCTAATCTCTCTAGTGTATAGGGTAATCACTCTATCCTTCTCTAATCATGCTTTCTAACTTTTGTTCTTCTCCTAACCAATCAACAACAGTTAATATACCAATGCAAACATCATGAGGTCTTTTCAAGGTTGTAATGGGGCCAAGGTAGGTAGGGATACATGTATGGTCAAGTGAGCTTAAAAATTGAATCTTTAATTAACCCAAGCTTCAACCCAACCTATATAACTTGCATAACCTTAGAATTCATACCTAGCTACCCAGAATTTCCCTTTTACATTCCATACTCATGTATCAACTTTTTATTTTAATTTTTATCATATGTGCATTGATCTTTGAATTCTCAATTCAGCATTGGGGTAATTTTGTCCCCTTATTCATTTATTTATTAAATTTTTTTTAAATAGAAGCAAAAATAAACATAGCTTATCAATGCAAATAGATTTTTAATTCTTATAGTTTCACATGAGCAGGTATCCAAATTTCCATTAAATTATCATGACACATTCCCTTAATAACTTTTGTTCCCATAATTTCCCATACGTAACTAGCACACACAATTCTATCTTAAGCTAACCAAAGATTCAATTTGAGATATACAATTGTTTTTCCGCTTAAGGCTAGTAATGTGGTGAAATATAGAACAAATAGGATTTAAAGGCTCAAAGTGGTTAACAAAGGTAATTGAAAAGGGTAGGCTTAATTTGGATGAGTGAGTGTAAACAAATAATGGCCTCAATCATGTGCAAGCATATAAATATAATAAATATTGGACATATAAGATAAAACAAAATCTAGATTACAATCATAGAGAAGTAAACACACAAGAATAAAATAATTATGGTTAAATAATGTAACCATGCATAAAGGCTCAAATCTTCACAGGTTGTGTGTTCTTTAGCTCAAAAATAATCATGTTCCAAATACAACTTCAAGCAAATTTATCATAAAAAATTTTAAAAATTAGTGAAATTTTGTTCCAAAGATAGAGTCTTAGAAGAAACTTATTGTCTTTTCAATCAAGTAGAGTATGCATGCAACTAACCTATTACTATGCAATTTATCCTATTCTATAAAAGAAAGAAAAAAAACTAATTAAAATATCCTAATTTATTGGTGCTAGGGAAGAGAAATTACCTCTGGAAGTCAGGTACTGACCGACCTCCCCACACTTAAGGCATTGCACCGTCCGCGGTGCCATCTGTCAGGAACAGGGGTGGGCTGGTTGCAGTATCTCCACATTTGGGACCATCATGGCTCCCTGTGCTGGTAAAAAAAGTGGAGTCCGGGGTGTCTGAGTCCTTGAAGTGTCCCTTGAGTAGCTCCTTGAGGTGTTTGAATCGGCGCTCGTTACGGCGCTCTCTTAACTTCGCTTTCTGTTCTTGCCGATCCAACCTTTTGATTATCTACTGGAGCAGTTCATCAGTTGTAGGTGCTTGTGGTGGTGAAGAAGGGATATCTTCAACCGGAGCAGTGAGAAGGCTTTTAGTGGCTGTTGGAAGTCTAAGGTACTTCCCATTGGGGACATACTGATCATCCCGTGGAAGCATGGCTTTGGTGTCTCTAACTCTGTAGGGAACTCTGGCTGCTGAGACAAGATCTGAGACCAAGGTGGGAAAAGGTAAGTTGCCCGCAATTTGTACGTGTCCCATGGCATTCCGGATATGTCTTGGTAAATTCAGAGGCTGGTCTGTAAGGATGCACCATAGTAGAACGGCCATGTCTGTAGTGAAGGAGAATTCGTGAGTGCTCGGAAAGACGTAATGGGACATGATCTGTGCCCATACGCGAGCTTCCAAGGTAAGTACTGAAGCTGATATTCCCTTAGGGCGGGTACGATGGTATCCGTAGATCCAACGGCTGCCAGGTAGTGCGATAACTCTGAGAACAGCTTCCCAGTCAAATTGGTACATCTGGTGCTTGAGTGCGGCTTCTTGAAAGGCGTCCATTCCTTCTGGAATAGGGGGAAGACTCAAAGCTTGTTGGATAGCCTCTTCTGTAATGGGGACTTGTTTCTGACGGACAAAGACAGACTGCAGGGTAGGCAGGTAGAAGTTAGAGTAGAACTCGACTACCCAGGAAAGATTGACTTACTTTTGTTGTCTCCGTAGGAAACCCCATTGTCTTCGTTCAATTTGCGGCTCAACAAAAGTAGCAATATTGGGCGGGAGGATAAGAAGGTGTTCGTTGTTGTAACTCCTTTCAGCTAGAATAGGGAACATCTGCTCACAGTAGCGATTTAGAAATCGCGCAGTGTCCTTTGCTGGAAAGGTTTTCTCTTTTTCATCAACCTTGATGATCCTCCTAACTCTTTTTGTTGAGGGCTTAACTGCAGTTGAAGAAGGTTCTGCCACTAGTGCTCTTTTAGTTCCTCTTCTTGCTGGAGGTTTGGGAGTAGCTTTCTCTTTTTCTTTCTTGGTGGCCATCCTGAAAAGGGAAGAGAGAGTAAATTGAATTCAAAGAGATAAATAGCAATGAAGAGGATGAAAAAGGATGGTTATAAATGCACATTAAAAGGTAAATGATGTTAACACACGCTCATGAGTACATGTGAAAGATCATTAATGGAAAATAGTTAGTGCATATGATGACAAGTGAATGCAAGGTGTTTATTGGCATGCCGGCAAAGGGCATGAGTAGCATAGACCAAGCATTACTTTGTAACACACCATCACGTTTGTATTGACAATAAATTTAATTAATATAATAGTAAAGGAAATTTGTGAAAAGCAAGCATTGAATAGTAGAATAACATAGAGAAGTGCATAATGCCATATGGGCTTTTTCACAAACACATAGCGTGCATGGTAAATAAGGTATAGAAAGTATTAAAGTGAACATGCAAGCAACCCTTTAAAGAAAATAATATATAATTGCCAAACAATTTGCAACAATCCACAAGCATATAATGAAGAATAATGACTCAAATAAAATTCTAACACCATGTAAAAAGGAAAGAAGAAGAAAGAAAATATGAATAATGAAAAGAAAAAGAAAAGAAAAGAAAATAACATATAAAATAAGAAGAATGATAGAAAAGAAAAGGATGAAGAAGAAAATAAAACCTTGTTAATGGAGGTGAGGGAGAGAGAGTGAAAGGTGAGATAGAAGGAAGAAGGGAGGAGGAAGAAATAAGGAGGGAAAAAGGAAAATTAGGATTTGGAGAAGAAAAAGATATGATAATTGGCAAAATTAGGTTGAGCTGTGCGGCGCAAGCGACGCGATCGCATGGAACACGCGGTCGCGCGTCTTGCGCTTAAGGTGAGGGACGCGGTCGCGTCGGTCACGCGGTCGCGTGACCCAGTTTGTGCTAGTGGTGCGAGGGTTGCCTCGCACTCACACAACTCTCTGTTCAAAATCATTAAATGCCAAATTTTAGGTGACGCGATCGCATGGGGCATGCGATCGCGTGAGTGGGCAGTTTATGAGGTACGACGCGGCCGCGTGGGGCACGCGGTCGCGTGAGGGGCATTGCGCGTCCAGCGCCAGTCCAGCACCACTCTAGCACAACTTTCAGCTGTGCACCCTTTCTACGTCGAAAATCAGGGCACGCGGTTGCGTGGGACACGCGGTCGCGTGGGAGGTCATTATGCCCATACGACGCGGACGCGTCGGTGCTGATTTGTGCCACTGGCACTCCTCCAGCCACGCTCCAGTGTGACTCTCTGTTTGTTTTTATTTTTCTCCCCTCTCCTTGCGACGCGGACGCGTCGCTGATGTGGTTGGGTCGCGTGGCATTTTTTTTAAAATATGTAAATGCATATGCACGAAATATCTATACCAATATATAAAGCCAATACCAGAGTTTGGTGTCCAATTTTTATAGACATCATTTATCCTCAAATAATTCATTGTATAAATCAAATTTATGGACAAAATAGGAATAATATATTTTCAAATTTTTAATTAAAAAAAAATCAGTAACCCACGAAAGAGTTAAATAACTACTACAATCGTGAGTAAATTAAATAACTGCTGCACTTATAAATATTCCTCACCTCACTGTTGTCGATCTTTTTTCTGCATCTTGCTCTCTTTTGGTTCTGACATGCATTTATTAAGAAAGAGAGTTGATACAATTTTTATGCCAACTCCATTGCCGTATCTATATTCTACCTTTTGAAAAATACAAGAATAGAAACACACGATAATGGAACTGGTCCAAATAATAGACGTCATGATAATATAAGTGGGTGATATTTTATATTTATGGTTTATTTTATTTTTGAGTACTCATTTCTAATTTTTAAAAGAAAATTTAAAACACAAGTACCCTTTATCTTATTCCATTTTTACATCTAAAGTTTGTATTTTTTTTTGTATAACTATAGATTGAGCACTACTGTTCAATATCTAAACAAGTTTTTTATATTATCCAGTTTCAAACAATATATAAAGGCAATATTACAATTTGATCTCCAACTTTTGAAAAAATCATCTCTCTTCAAACAACTCATTTCACAAAATAAATTTAATATATAAAATAGTAACAATAATTTTTTTAATATTTTATCTTCATCATATAATATATAATATTTATTCAAAGAATCTTTCGTAATGAATAAATTTAAAGATATGTTATTGCACACTACTATGTATAAAATGCCTAATAACGAATAAGATTATGAATTTTATAATAAATAATTAAAATAGATAATTAACAAATAAAAAATTTAAAAATAGACAATACATTCATAATACTAATAATAGTAATTGTAATAAAGTTAATTGTTTTATATTTTATATTTTTAATTAAAAATAACATTTAAATATAATTTTTTTAAAATTTTAAAAAATTTATGACGTGATAATGGATAATGAATAAAAAGATTTATATTTTTTATGTAGTTATACAAATTATATTTAATTTATTTAAAAATAAAAGAGATTATATTTGTTATTTTAAGTTATATGTAAAAAAATTATTTATTTATTTACCTATAAATATATTCTATATTTATTAAAATTTATCAATATTTTTTTTATATTGTTTGATACGTATTATTAAAGTCTATGTTTATTAAAGTCGATTAATATTTTTATTTATATATTAATATGTATCTATAACAATATATAAAGTCAATACAAAGAATTGACCATAACTTTAGTTTCCAATTTTTTTTAACTATATTTACTCTCTAACAAACTATTTCATAAAATAAATTATAAGGACAAAATAGTCATAAAATTTATTTTAAAAAATCCAATAACATCCCACTAAAATAAATTATAAGGACAAAATAGCCATACCTTTGTTACTCTTATAACCATGATAATACATCTCCCAACAAAAAAAATGCACATCAATGTCTTCACATTTTTCACCATCTTCATATTTTGTTTAATTTTATGTTTGTTTTAGTTTTAGTTTTAGTTTATATCCTTTGTTTTATCAATGTCTTCACATTCTTCACCATCTTCATGTTTTATTTAATTCTATATTAGTTTTAGTTTATATCCTTTTATTTTGAGTACGTTGTACTCTCACAGTCTCATTGGTAGTTTGGTTTCACTCTAATTATTCTATTAAAGTTTTATTTGTAATATTTTAGAAAAATCTACTAATTTTGTTCTTCATACACACTTTTATGTGTTTCTCTTACTATCGGCCTTCTCTTTTTTCAATACCCTCAATTGCATCGCCTCCTTCGTCTTCCATTGCCTTTATCCACCGTTGCAAATTTCATCATTTGATTTCACGCATAACTTCCACTTATATTTTTCCTTCTCTTCAGTTTACTTATTTAATTTATATTTTTAGTCATTCTTTTATCCTTTTAATTCATTCCCAATTTTTTACGTAAAAAATAGTTCTGTCTTTTTTTCTTATCAATTTAATGTAAAAAAACCATTTTTTTTATCTTATCGATTTGATGTAGAAAGAAAATATTTTCTTTTTATCTGGTATGTGTTGTTATTTTTGTTTACATGTCTTTACCTATCAATGATAGAAGGAAGAAGTTTCATAAATATTTTGTTAACTTATTATTTTTAGATTGCTTTGCAATAATATTTTTTTAATTTTTTAAATTATTGATTATATAGAGTATTATATTTAAAATTTGAGTATATAAATATTTCTTCTGAAATAAAATAAAATTATTAATTTTGTCTATCACAGTATCATTTATCTTAAGGAGTGGTTAATTTATTTAATTGGCATGTATAAAGGGCGCAAGAAAGTTCACAGCTATCAAAGGTTTGTTAAAAACATTAACATGTTAATTTTTTGAACTATCTAAACTATTAATTATGTAGAGTATTGAATTTGACATTTAATTATAAAGAGTACTAGAATTGACATTTATTAATTTTTTAAATTATTGCAAAAAGATTATTAATTAATTTAATATTATTTGTCTGTCGTATGATTGGCATATCAAAGATGTAAACAAAATTTATACCTACCAATAGTAGAATGAAAAACCTCCACGTATATTTTGTTATTTTTTTTATTTTTAATATGTTTTATATAAGAAAATATTATTTTTTATTGATTATTAGATTGACATATAATACCATAAATATAGTAAGATAAGAACTTTGTTAATTGATTTTGTTAATCTCTTTTTTATTTTTAATCTATTTTATATTGGATAATATTATTTTTTATTAATTATTAGATTGACATATAACATTTAAATGTGTCAAGATAAGAACTGTGTTATATATTTTTTGTTATTTCAACTTTCATGATTATTTTCTTCTCTTTATTTTTCTATGTCATAGGCCATGTAAGTTTTAATTTATTATTTATCTTATATATATATATATATATTCTATTTTAAAAACTATTTTATTTTTTTAGGTTCTCTAATTTGTTTTATTGTATTTTTCTTTTACTTTGAAAATTTTATGGTCTGAAGATAATAGGTTTAAAAATTTATTAATGGATAACTACTAGAAAAAAATATTACATAAATAATAGAAATAAGTTGATATTATACAAATTAATTTAGAGAGAGAAAAAAAACTTAACAAAAAGAAGATATAGATTTTCACCTTTTGTTATATGGTAAATTGATTATATATAATATAATAAATGGTACATGTTCTCAATATAAGAACATGGGATTTAATATGACGACCCTTTCATGATGTTTCTCTGCCTTAATAAAAAAATTATTATCATTTAGACTTAAAATGTTTATTTTTGTACTTAATAAAACACCTAATATCATTTAATTTTAATTTTTAACTTTCAAGATACATGAAAGATAATTTAAAAGATACTTATTATATAAGAAGTTAAAAATATTCTAAATTTAAAAAATTATTTAATAACAAAATTAAGTTTGTTCGTAGGGAGAATTAGAGAGAGAAAGAGAAAGTTAAAACTTTTTAACTAATTATAAAGAATCACTACCATCAAAGTTATTAAATTTGAGTATATTAAGTGAGGTCGAAGAAGCAAACCATGACGATAAATCTAAAAATTTTTTGTCTCTTTTTATATAGTGTTTCAGTTGAAGTAACTTTTCTTTATGAATAATATTTAAATGACGAACAAAATAATAAGATTCGTATTAGACTATGAAAATTAATCTAATCCTTATAATATGATGTCATTATTTCAAAACATGTAAAATAAAATCATAAAGTATAATTTAATTGATGTGCACAATAAAATAAATATGAAACTTATAAAATAGCAGTAAAATGTAGATAGCAATGGTTGCCTTCTGTCCTAAGCTAAGGTACTATATTAAACTACGACTTAAATTTATAATGATTAGTTAAAAAACTTACAATTATAGTACTATTTTTTATTATTTTAGTTGAAAATAATTAGGATTACTAACATCAAATTTTGATAATTTGGGAAAATTTTAAATGCTTTATGTCTTAATTTTTTTAGTAAAACTTCAACAACTCATAAAAGTTAACACAATAGATGGTTATAAATCAAAGTAATAAATAAGAGTAAACGTTGCGATAATGATACTTAGTGATAATTAATAACGATAAGATGATGAGAATGTGGAAGGAGAAAAAAATGAGAAAGGAGAACAATGTAATATAATAGTGGCGATGAGACAATAGCAGGTATGTATATAGAGAATAATATATAGTAAGAGAAAGAATAGTGTTTGATATAGTGAGTGAATATAATAAAAATATAAATTAATAATTTTGAAAAAAATAATAAAATTAAACATAATTTAAAAAAATAAATATTAAATTAAAAAATATTTTTTATCAATTAGAATTATGCATGAAGATAAAGAGTGTTTTGAATATAAATTTTTATCTTTGTTTTAAATTAAATATTATTAAAAATAAATAAACTTAATAATGTTTCTAAATAGTTAATTATAAATAATATTTCTAAATATTTATTTTCATTTTGTTACACAAAATAACAACATAATAAATTTGTTTAATATCTTATTTAATTTAAATTTATAAATTTTATACATTCTAAAAGTTAAATAATTATAAAATTTTTATTTTTGTTTTCAAATTTTTTTATTCTTAATGTTTAGATTATTTTATTAAATTTATAATTTTAAAAATAAAATTATAAAAATTAATCTCTTCAAAATAATAGAAAAGCGGCTGAGCCTGTTGAGCCGCTAGTACTAATAAAGAGAAGAGTTATTGGATAAGAAAACTAAAAATAGAGAAAAGAACGATCATACCATGGTGGGTTGTCTCCCACCTAACGCTTTGCTTTAACGTCCGTAAGTTGGACGCTCCACTAGCTCAGTCTTTGGCTATGTGGGGATCTTCCAAGAGGAAGATCTCGAGTTCCTTGTCTTTCTTCCACTTTTCGCCATGGTACAGCTTTAAACGATGTCCATTAACTTTGATAAGCTCCGAGCTCGAAGGATGGCTAAGGTGATAAACTCCGTACGGTTCGGCCTTCTCTACTCTGTATGGACCTTCCCATCTTGATCTCAACTTGCCTGGCATGAGCCTCAGTCGAGATTTGTAAAGGAGGACCGAATCCCCAGGTTGGAACTCTTTCCTCTTGATATTCTGGTCATGTACAGCCTTTTTCTTTTCCTTGTGTAGTCTTGAGTTCTCATAAGCTTCTAGGCGAAGGTTCTCCAATTCTTGCAGTTACAACTTCCTTTCAGCTCTGGCTTTCTCAATTCCCATATTGCATTCCTTTATTGCCCAAAAGGCCTTGTGCTCTATTTCAACAGGGAGATGACAAGCTTTTCCATAAACTAAGCAGAAAGGACTCATCTCAATGGGTGTTTTGTATGCTGTTCTGTACGCCCAGAGTGCATCTTGTAGCCTGGTGCTCCAAACTCCTCTATGAGGCTTTACTATCTTCTGCAAGATACGCTTTATCTCTCTATTAGACACCT
This sequence comes from Arachis ipaensis, assembly GCF_059453495.1. NCBI lineage: Eukaryota > Viridiplantae > Streptophyta > Magnoliopsida > Fabales > Fabaceae > Arachis > Arachis ipaensis. The sequence continues at coordinate 53,538,393 of NC_142443.1, forward strand.
CGGCTTGCCCATTGGTTTGGGGATGGTAAGCTGTTGCAACTTTATGAATTATCCCATGCTTCTTCATCAATCATATTAGTCTCTTATTACAAAAATGGGTTCCTTGATCGCTCACGATTGCTCGTGGTGATCCAAAGTGACAAATAATATGGTTTCTCACAAAGGAAACAACAGTGTTAGCATCATCAGTGCGGGTAGGAATTGCTTCCACCCACTTAGAAACATAATCCACAGCTAACAAAACATAAAAATAACCATTAGAATTTGGAAATGGACCCATGAAGTCAATGCCCCAAACATCAAAAATTTCACAGAAAAGCATAATTTGCTGAGACATCTCATCCCTCCTGGATATATTACCAAATTTCTGGCATGGGAAACAGGATCTACAAAATTCAGCGGCGTCTCGAAAAAGAGTAGGCCACCAGAATCCACAGTCTAAGATTTTTCTAGCAGTTCTTTGAGGGCCAAAATGTCCTCCACTCTCAGATGAGTGACAGGCCTCTAAGATGGACTGGAATTCTGATTGAGGCACACATTGTCGAATTACCTGATCAGCGCCACATCTCCATAAATATGGGTCATCCCATATATAATATTTAGACTCGCTTTTTAGCTTGTCTCTTTGATGCTTAGAAAAGTTTGGAGGAAATATGCGGCTAATTAGATAATTAGCTACAGGTGCATACCAAGGGGATACTTCAGATACTGCTTGCAGGTTATCAAATGGAAAATTATCATCTATAGGAGTAGAATCATCCTTAATATGCTCAAGGCGACTCAAGTGGTCTGCCACTAAATTCTGGTTACCACTCCTATCCTTTATTTCTAAATCAAATTCTTGTAATAACAGTATCTAACGTATAAGCCTTGGTTTGGACTCCTTTTTAGATAATATATACTTTAAAGCTGCATGGTCCGAATACACTACTACTCTAGTACCAAGTAAATAAGCTCGGAATTTATCCAGAGCAAAAACAATAGCAAGAAGCTCTTTCTCAGTAGTAGTATAATTGGACTGGGCAGCGTCTAAAGTCTTAGACGCATAAGCAATAACAAAAGGATCCTTACCTTCGCGCTGAGCCAACGCTGCTCCTACTGCATGGTTGGAAGCATCGCACATAATTTCAAACGGCTGGCTCCAGTCTGGTCCTCTCACAATTGGAGCTTGAGTCAGGGCGGCCTTCAGCTTATCAAACGCTTGCTTGCAATCTTCACTGAACTCGAACTCAATATCCTTCTGTAGTAATCTGGATAAGGGAAGTGCTACCTTACTAAAGTCCTTAATAAATCTCCTGTAAAAACCTGCATGGCCAAGGAACGAACGGACTTCCCTCACAGAAGAGGGGTAAGGTAAACTAGAAATAACATTCACCTTTGCTGGGTCTACAGAAATGCCAGTATTAGATACCACATGTCCTAATACAATCCCTTGTTTTACCATAAAATGACATTTTTCAAAATTCAATACAAGGTTTGTATTAACACATCTATCTAATACTCTAGATAATCCATCTAAGCAAAGGCTAAAAAAATCACCATAAATGCTAAAATCATCCATAAAAACCTCCATACAGTCCTCAATAAGATTATAGAAAAGACTCATCATACACCTTTGGAAAGTAGCTGGTGCATTGCACAAGCCAAAGGGCATTCTCTTGTAAGCATAAGTCCCAAAAGGACATGTGAAAGTGGTCTTTTCCTGATCCTCAGGAGCTATATGAATCTGGAAATAACCTGTGTAACCATCTAAAAAGCAATAATGTGATTTACCTAACAGGCGATCCAGCATTTGATCAATAAATGGAAGTGGGTAGTGATCCTTACGGGTAGCTTGGTTGAGACGCCTGTAATCAATGCAGACTCTCCAAGCATTCTGAACTCTAGTTGCTATGAGCTCTCTATGCTCATTCTTCACTGTAGTGACTCCAGACTTCTTGGGCATCACTTGTACTGGGCTAACCCATTCACTGTCTGAAATGGGATAGATGATATCTGCCTCTAATAATCTGGTCACTTCCTTCTTGACAACCTCTAGGATAGTGGGGTTCAGTCTTCTCTGTGGTTGATGGACAGGTCTTGCTCCCTCTTCTAAAAATATTCTATGCTCACAGATTTGAGGGTTGATGCCTACTATATCTGCCAAACTCCAACCAATTGCCTTCTTGTGCCTCCTCAGCACACCAAGTAGCTGTTCTTCCTGTTGGGAAGTGAGCTCCCTTGCAATGATAACCGGAAACTTCTGCCTGTCTTCAAGGTAAGCATATTTGAGGTGTGGAGGAAGGGGTTTTAATTCTAACTTCTGATCATGTTCAGGTTCTGGATTGTCTGGAGCTGGTAACAGTGGTAAGGCACTGTCATTGTCCTCTGAGAATGTCCCCACACTTGGACCTTGTCCTGTGTGCTTCTCTTCAAATTCCTCCTGGTGAACTTCAGCCACGGTTTCATCTATAATGTCACGCTGGAGGATAGAATGATCCTCAGGAGGATGCTTCATAACTCCATTCAGATTGAAGATCACTACTCGGCCATCTATTTCAAAAGAGTATGTTCCTGAGAAAGCATCTAATTTAAACTTTGAGGTCTTCAGGAATGGTCTTCCAAGTAGGATTGATGATGGCTTATCTGAGGCATTCTGGGGCATCTCCAAGATATGAAAATCAATGGAAAATGTGAGTCCTTTAATGCCCACTAATACGTCTTCAGCAACTCCAGCCACTGTAATAATGCTCTTATCTGCTAACACAAAACGAGCTGCCGACCTTTTTAAGGGAGGGAGCCTCAAAATATCATATATAGACAAAGGCATTATACTTACACATGCTCCTAAATCACACATGCAATCAGAAAATACTACACCACCTATAGTACAATTAACCATGCAAGGACCTGAGTCACTACACTTTTCAGGTAAACCTCCCATTAAAGCAGATATGGAACTTCCTAAGGGAATAGTTTCTAATTCATTAATTTTGTCTTTATAGATACATAGATCTTTTAGAAACTTTGCATACTTAGGTACCTGTTGAATGACATCAAAAAAGGGAACAGTTACCTCAACCTTTTTGAATATCTCTACCATTTTGGGATCAGGTTCCAGCTGCTTCCTGGGCTTCCTTGCAAGTTGTGTAAATGGAATGAGAGTGGTGTCTTCTGCAGTGTCTGCGCCATTTAGTGCCTCCTCCTGTGGTTGCACTTCTTCTTCAGCCGTGTCCTGTATGTCCTCTTCTTCTTCAACATCTTTTATTTCCACTACCTCTTCAGCTGAGGTGTGTTCTGGTGGGATTGGCTCCTCCTGATTCCTCTCCTGCAGTGTGGTTTCGGACCTCAAGGTGATAGCATTGATACCACCCTTGGGATTGGGTAATGGTTGAGAGGGGATTCCACTAGAGCTCGAAGGTTGATTATTAGAGTTAGTCATTGATCCAATCTGGGAGACAAGAGCCTGCAGGGTAGCAGTCAGACCATTTAGAGTGGCATTAATGTTGTTTTCCATGGTCTGGTGTCTCCACTTAATAGATTGTAGTAAGTCATCATTGGCAGATGAAGAAGGATAAGTAAATTGAGAGGTCTGCTGTTGGGTATTCTGTGGTCCTTGGGGTTGCCTCAGGTGAGGTACTCTGTAAGGCTGATTTTGATTCAGATTCTGATTCTGATTCTGCTGCCTGTTGTTGTTATTATTCCACCTCTGAAATCCCTGATTATCTCTGCCTCCTCTGTTATTGTTGTCCCTCCAATTCTGGTTAGAATTGTCCTGCCATCCATGGTTATGATTTCCACCTTGATTGTACCCTTGGTTGGGGCGGTCATAGAAATTATGAGTGGATGCCACCATGTTGTCTTCCTGTTGGAGTTGCGGGCATTCATCAGTATAATGGCTATAATCATCACAAATTCCACAAACTCTCTGTGGGACTAACTGTTGGTTTTGCTTTGGTGAAGGAGGTTGAGCTTGTTGAACTTGTTGTTGATTCAATTGTATTTGCTTCAGCAAGTTGGTCATTTCACAGATACTCTGAGTTAGAGCAGAAGTCTCTCTGCTAGAGGATACTTCTGCAACGGCTTTTGAATGGCTTTGTTTCTGCCTGTGATTCCTAGTAGATTCAGTTAGGTCGCAGATCAATTGCCACGCCTCATCAGTGGTCTTGTACTTCTTCAAAGACCCATTGCTAGCACTTTCCAATGTGGTCTTATCTTGGGGCCTCATACCCCGTGTGATGTAGCTGAGTAACACTATCTTGTCGATCATGTGGTGGGGCATACTTCCAGAAGACTATTGAAGCGCTCCCAGTATTCAAAGAGAGTCTCGTTGTCATCTTGAACAATCGTGGAAATGTCTTTTCTCAGTTTATCAGTAACTTCAGATGGAAAGAATTTCTCCAAAAACTCTTTTCTGAGCGTATCCCAGTTGGATACATTTGTTAGGGGTTGAGTGTAGTACCACTCTCTTGCTTTTCCCTCAAGAGAAAACGGGAAAGCTTTCAGCAGAATTGAAGTTTCATCTGTACCATCTCGCCTGACAGTAGAACAGGCTGCCTGGAAATCTCTCAGGTGCTTGATAGGCTCTTGAGCAGGTAAGCCATGAAACTTGGGCATCAAATTGAGCAGTGTGGTCTTTATTTCGAAATCTGTAGCCACCGCTGGGTGATGCGCTTGAAACGGTTGCATTGTAAAATCAGGGGCTCCTTCCTCCTGGATGGTAACTCTTCTGGCTGCCGCCATGTTACCTGTACGTAAATCAACCGAATCAGTAGAACGGGGGCTGGTTTCTTCCTCAGATGGCGTTTCAAATCCGTCCTCAGAGAGGACTAACCGACGCCGAGCTTGCCTTATTCGTGAGATGGTTCTTTCAATCTCAGGATCGAATACTGGCAAGCGTGGATCAGGAAGTGAACGCGTCATCTAGCGAAAGAAACATGTAGCTCATAGTAGCAAAATAAAATAAAATGCAAATAAATAAATTCTAATTAATAACTTTAGCACTCTATTGCAACTCCCCGGCAACGGCGCCAAAAATTGATGCGGGCAGAAATTGATGAATTAAAAATTATTAGAATATATGCGTTGCAAGTATAGTTCTTAACTCGCCAGAAATCCACCGCTCAATTTAGAAAGGTGTCACAGAAAATTGAAATTTAAAATACTGGGAGTATGAATCCCAGGTCGTCTCCCAACGAGTTGCAGGAAAGGGTGCTATTTTATTAATCAGATGTTTTTAAAAAGGTTTGAGTTGAGTAAACAGGAAATTAAATTGATGAAATTGAATAATGTAAATAAGAGCCTTGACTGGGAGTTGATTACATGGAAGCCCTATTCTTGATGGAACACTCTTAAGATTAATTGACAATTGAGAGTTATTTCGTTTAGTTATCCTTTACTAAGTAAGGGAAGGTGAAACAAGTTGGAATACTGTTCTTTCCACAAGTCCCAATCCACTCTTGGAAGGATTGGTGTCAGGAATTAGAGAGCAAACCAACAATAACCCAATTACAATCTTTCTATTGAACCTTCCAACTCAAGGGTTCCTTTCAATCAACTCCCCATCAAGTTAGGGAACTACTCACTCATTGTAAAGGTAAAATTCATAGCATATAAAAAAGAATTAAAGAAAGACATTGTAAATAAAAATTAAGAATAGTCAATTAAAAATAAAAGTGATCCTTGTATTAAATAATCCTAAAAATATTCCAATGGTAAAATTAAACAAAGCAAAGAACATGGAAGAGTAAGCCAAGTAAAAAAAAAACGAACTAGAATGACGAAGTCTTGATGAGGTAATAACTCTTCTCAATATCCCAATGCAAAAAGCTAGAGAAAAATAAAATCCTAAGAACTATCAATGTCTAGAGAGAAAAACCTAGGGGAGGAGTAAAACTAGATCTAAAAACTCAAATTGTGTAGAATGAATGTTGTCTTTTGTTTCTGCATGTTCTCTGGCTCTAGTCTGCTGTTCTGGGCCGAAAACTGGGTCAAAATAGGGTCCAAAATTGCCCCCAGTGAATCCTGTAGATTATGCAGATCGCGCATGTCACGCGATCGCGTCATCCATACGGACGCGTCATTCGCGCTTTTCCTCGCCACGCGTTCGCGTCGTCCATGCCTCCACGTCGCTCGTGCTTTTCCAGTCCGCACGGTCGCGTGAGCCACGCTGCCGCGTCACTGCGATTTCTCCTCTTTCGCACGGTCGCATGAGCCATGCGGCCGCGTCACTTCTCGCTGGTTATCTCCTCAATTTCTTGTGTTCCTTCCATTTTTGCTAGCTTCCTTTTCAATCTCCAACTCATTCATGTCCTATAAAGCCTGAAACGCTTAACACACAGATCACGGCATCGAATGGAATAAAGGAGAATTAAAATGCATAATTAAAAGTCTCTAAGAAGCAGTTTTCAATTATGTAATAATTTCAGGAAGGAAATATAAATGCATGCTAAATTAATGAATAAGTGGGTAAGGATCATGATAAAACCACACAATTAAACACAATATAAACCATAAAATAGTGGTTTATCAAACCCCCAAGATATGGTGCCCGGAACACCGTCCAAGATGTCAGTGCCTGCACACTCTATTGATTCCAAAGGGATGCGAGCGGGATACTCTTGCTACAGACCTTACATCTCAGCGTAACCAGGATAAACCTACCGTCCTTACGCCGCTGCCGCGACCTCGACAGACGGGATTAACCTACCATCCCTGCCAAGCGCATAGCGTCTCAATAATTCTCAGTATATAATAGTAATCCAGTGGTTTGTAGAAAATCATTTTTCAGTATATCAATAATTCATCATTGCATTCCGAGTACCAGACTCATCTCAACCACTGTCAATTCATAATTTCCATTTCGAACTCTTTAGTTCACCACTTTCACAATTCATTATCAACAATCACCAATACCATACGCCGCCTTTTCACTCAACTAAAACCATCCTCAGTACTCTAGAAACCTAAGCCTCTGTTTTCTAACTTTTTACCAGAAATACCGAGTTAGATCGCCTAGAACCTTTTCTATATTTTGACATCCAAAAACAAGCCAAAGAGCCTTATATAAGTGTCACGAAAGTTTACAAGCTTGCCGGGAAGGTGAAACAATTGAAAACAAGGTTTTTATTGAAAAATAGGGCAGTGTGTGTACGCATTGGGTTGTGCGTACGCACACCTAGAAAGATTTTTAAGAAGTGTGCGTTGATGCCAGGGCATTTTGGCCAGTTTCACTGACCTTTTCTTTACTGTTTTAGGGTAGTTTCATGCATTTTCTTAGGAAATAAGCAAGTTTTGGGTAGAATTTCACTTACATCTTGATTTAATCATACATTGAGCACTTTACATGATTTCATGAGAATTTTGCATGAATTAGATTACAAATTGGTTAATGCATGTCTCATGATGTGGATTAGAACTTTGATGCACCGTATTGCTTGATTTCAGGACAAAGGAAGCAAGAAAGAGCCACGTTGGCAGCCACGTTAGTCTAACTAATGTGACCACCAATGTTGAATGGGAGCTAGCTTGCAACGTCAATGAGAAAAGTAATCGCCAATAACGTTCTCGAAGCCATCATAGCCCATGTTAAGCGTCACGTTAACTAAGTTAATGTGAACTCTAACGTGGAAGAAAGAAAGTGGAGCCAACGTTAGTGACACTCACCTTTGTCACTAACGTTGGGCCAAGCTCATAAGTGGCCACGTTAAGAGCCACGTTAACTCAGTTAACGTGGACTCTAACGTTGGGAAGCAAACGAGAAGCCAACGTTAGTGACACTCACCTTTGTCACTAACGTTGGCCAAGCCACAATGAGCCACGTTAACTCCCACGTTAACTTAGTTAACGTGGAAGCTAACGTGGAGAAAGCATGTGATCACCAATGTTAGTGACACTTACCTTTGTCACTAACGTTGGGGTGAACCCACACAAGCCACTATGAGCAACGTTAACTCCCACGTTAACTTAGTTAACGTGGAAGCTAACGTAGATAAGAGAGATGATGAGCAAACGTTAGTGACACTCACCTTTGTCACTAACGTTGGAGATGGCTAGCATTACTACGTTAGAAGCCACGTTAACCTAGTTAACGTGGACTCTAACGTGGGAAGTAGGGGCATATTGGAACGTTAGTGACAAAGGTAAATGACACTGACGTTCTCGAAGGATTGGCAAGCTTACGTTAAGAGCCACGTTAACTAAGTTAACGTGGACTCTAACGTAGGGGGAAGGGAAGTCTCTCAACATTATTGGAAAAGGTGAGTCCCAATAACGTGTGCGAAGGACCAAGAGGCCACGTTAGTGGTCACGTTAGTGCCACTAACGTTGAAGTTAACGTGGATTATCCCTGGGTGAGGAACGTTAGTGAAAAAGGTGATTGCCACTAACGTTCTCGAACCCACACTCTTACTTAACGTTAACGCCACTAACGTCCTGAGCTAAACACCCTGCCTACTCCACACTTTCTCTCTGCAAGTAAAGCTAAGCCCACTGCGAAAGATAACTGCTTCAAACTTAAGATCCAAAGGCCCATATCCAAGACTTGAAGAACCAACTAGAAGATCAGAAGAGTAGTATATATAGGGGTAGTTTTGAATTAGAAAGAAGTTTTTGGAGGATTGGAAATTGGGAACTACTCTCTGTATAATTTACTTTCTCTGCACTTCTAGTTCTAGTTTTCATGATGTATTCTCCATCTTTGTTTTCCATTTCCAGAGCTATGAACAACAAAACTCCTTTCATTGGGTTAGGGAGCTCTGTTGTAATTTGATGGATCAATACTAATTTTCATTATTCTTCTTCTATCTTTTCTCTTGATTTTGCTAGAAAGCTTTCAATCTTCATCCAATTGGGTAGTTATCTTGGAAAAGAAGCTATTCATACTTGGATCTCTTCTGAACCTTGGAAGAGGAATGAAGAGATCATGCTAAAAATGCTTTCTCATGTTGGACCAAATTGGGTTTGGTTGGGTATGGTGATTATAATCCTACCAACACTTGATTTGGGAATGCATGTGGTATAATCAGTAACCATACTTCATCTCTTCTCATGAGCAATTGACCAAGGAATTGGCTATTGATCAAGATTTGAGAGATTGAATTACCAAGGAATTGGAATTCGATCACTTAAGATTTCCAAGGAGATCAATGAATGCATTGATTGAGGAAGAGATGAAAATGAACTTGATCCGAAGAATGCAACATCTCCTAAGCCCAATGAATCCCCATTTCTGATCTTACCCATTCTCTTTAATTTCTGCAATTTACTTTTATGAGCATCTTCCCCATTCCCATTTAAGATTCTGCAATTTACTTTTCGCCATTTACATTCAGCTCTTTATTTCCAGCAATTTACATTTTCTGCTATTTACTTTCCCGCCATTTAATTTCCTGCAACTCTCAAACCAAATTCTGCTTCGCTCAACTAGAACATTCCTCTAATTAAAGTTGCTTGACCAATCAATCCCTGTGGGATTCGACCTCACTCTATTGTGAGTTTTTACTAGACGACAATTCGGTATACTTGCCAAAGGAAAATTGTTGAGAGACAAGTTTCCATGCTATCAAGTTTATGGCGCCGTTGCCGGGGATTGATTTTGTATCAACAATGATTAAATTGGAGGATAACTAGATTGAGCATCTTTCTTTTGTTTGATTTAAATTTTTGTTTGAGTTAATTACTTTCAGTTTTAGTTATGTTCCTCCCTTCCCCCTACTCCTTTTTCTTAGTTATTTACTATTCAGTTCACTAACCCACTAATTGTTTGATATATTGCATCACTCACGCTAACAGTAATTTTAACAAGAGTACTTTCTGCAATTATTTCCTTGCTTGTGCCTTGTTGGTTGTATGACAGGGAGAAGAAGCGGGGCTTCAACTTCCTTTGATTCTGAACCTGAGAGGACCTTCCTTAGATTAAGGAGGGAAGCAAGAGGAAAGAGAGTAGTTGGTGCTGAGGAAGAGGAGGAGTACTTTGAACCTGACATGGATAAGAACATGGAGAACCAGCATGAAGAAGAGGCTCACAACCATGGCAGAGAAGGTCTAGCAAATCATGCTGGGCAAGAGAGAAGAGTTCTAGGCTCTTACATCAACCTAAACCCAGAAAACTGTGGGAGTAGCATCCAAAGGCCAACCATACATGCCAACAACTTTGAACTAAAGCCATAGCTCATCACCCTTGTTCAGAACAACTGTTCATTCGGAGGAGGTGTCCAAAAAGACCCCAATAAACATCTAACCACCTTCCTGAGGATATATGATACTGTGAAGTCTAATGGTGTTCATTCTGACACCTATAGATGATGAGCGGATATTTTATACGCTTTTTGGGGATAATTTCATATAGTTTAGAGTATGTTTTAGTTAGTTTTTAGTCTATTTCTAGTAGTTTTTAGGAAGAATTCATATTTCTGGACTTTACTATGAGTTGTGTGTTTTTCTGTAATTTCAGGTATTTTTCTGGCTGAAATTGAAGGAGCTGAGCAAAAATCTGATTCAGGCTGAAAAAGGACTGCTAATGCTGTTGGATTCTGACCTCCCTGCACTCAAAGTGGATTTTCTGGAGCTACAGAACTCGAAATGGCGTGCTTCCAATTGCGTTGGAAAGTAGACATCCAGGGCTTTCCAGCAATATATAATAGTCCATACTTTGAACAAGAATAGACGACGTAAACTGGCGTTCAACGCCAGTCCTCTGCCCAATTCTGGTGTCCAGCGCCAGAAAAGGATCAAAAGCTGGAGTTGAACGCCCAAACTGGCATAAAAACTGGCGTTCAACTCCACAAATGGCCTCTGCACGTAAATTGCTTAAAGTCTCAGCCCCGGCACACACCAAGTGGGCCCCAGCACACTAAGTGGGCCCCAGAAGTGGATCTCTGCATCATCCATCATAGTCCACTCATATTTTGTAACCCTAGGCTACTAGTTTAGTATTTAAAACAACTTTTAGAGACTTATTTTGTATCTCATGACATTTCAGATCTAAACTTTGTATTCTCTGACGGCATGAGTCTCTAAACCCCATTGTTGGGGGTGAGGAGCTCTGCTGTGTCTCGATGAATTAATGCAAGTATTTCTGTTTTCCGTTCAATCACGCTTGTTCCTATCTAAGATGTTCATTCGCGCTTAACTGTGATGAAGGTGATGATCAGTGACATTCATCACCTTCCTCAAACCATGAACGTGTGCCTGACAACCACCTCCGTTCTATATCCGATTGAATGAGTATCTCTGAGATCTCTTAATCAGAATCTCCGTGGTATAAGCTAGAACTGATGGCGGCATTCATGAGAATCCGGAAAGTCTAAACCTTGTCTGTGGTATTCCGAGTAGGATTCAAGGATTGAATGACTGTGACGAGCTTCAAACTCCTGAAGGCTGGGCGTTAGTGACAGATGCAAAAGGATAGTAAATCCTATTCCAACCGGATCGAGAACCAACCGGTGATTAGCCGTGCTGTGATAGAGCGCGTGAGCGTAGTTTTCACTGGAAGGATGGAAGGTAGCCATTGACAACGGTGATCCACCAACACACAGCTTGCCATAGGAGGACGTGCGTGCGTGAATCAGAAGACAGAGGAAAGCAGAGATTCAGAAGACAAAGCATCTCCAAAACTCCAACATATTCTCCATTACTGCACAACAAGTAATCTTTAATTTATGCTCTCTTGGTTATTCACAATTCAACTGATAAACATAATTGACTTCCTGACTAAGATTTACAAGATAACCATAGATTGCTTCAAACCAACAATCTCCGTGGGATTCGACCCTTACTCACGTAAGGTATTACTTGGACGACCCAGTGCACTTGCTGGTTAGTGGTACGCGTTTTGAAAAGTGTGATTCACAATTCGTGCACCAATAGACAGCTTCTGTTCCCTTTCTCACTTAAGGACAAGGCATCTAAATGGCTGAAATCCTTCCCAAAGGAGAGTTTAGCAACCTGGGAAGATGTAGTGAACAAATTCTTGGCAAGATTCTATCCTCCTCAACGGATCAACAGGCTGAGAGCTGAGGTGCAAATATTCAGGCAGCAGGATGGTGAGACTCTATATGAAGCATGGGAGAGGTTCAAGGACCTGACAAGAAGGTGCCCACCAGATATGTTCAATGAATGGGTGCAGCTACACATTTTCTATAAAGGCCTTTCTTATGAATCAAAGAAGGCAGTAGACCATTCATCCGAGGGATCTCTGAACAAGAAGAAGACCATTGAGGAGGCCATAGATGTCATTGAAACTGTAGCAGAGAATGACTATTTCTATGCTTCTGAAAGAGGCAACACTAGAGGAGTGATGGAACTAAACAATATGGATGCACTGCTGGCCCAAAACAAGCTTATTACCAAGCAACTAGCCGACCTCACCAAGAAGATGGAGAGGAACCAAGTAGCAGCAATCACCACCTCATCAACAACCCAAGAGGGGGTGAATGCTGAGGCAGAGGAGGAGCAAGAACAAGCTAACTACATTGGAAACTCACCCAGGCAGACCCATGATCCATACTCCAAAACCTACAACCCTGGTTGGAGAAATCACCCAAACTTTGGGTGGGAAAATCAACAAGATCAAAGCCAAGATCAGAGACGTCACAACCACAACAACAATGTAGCTCACCAACATTCTACACAGAGATCATATCAGCACCACCATAACAACACCTCTACACATCCATACCAAAACCAAAATGACCCAACTCACCCATCCACTCTCAACTCACCATCATCTGAAGAAAGACTCTCCAAAATTGAGACTCTACTTGAAGGCATATGCAAAGAGATTCAAGATAATAAGGTATTCAAAGAGGAGGTGCAAGCTAGTATCAAGAACCAGGGGACACCATCAAGAGGCTGGAATTTCAAGTGGGATACTTATCTGAAAAGATTTCCAAACCTACTGATAGCTTCCCAAGTGACACAGAGAAAAATCCGAGAGGTGAAGCAAAGAAAGTCAGATGGGAAGATTGCAAGATGGTTACTATAAGTAGTAAGGAGGCTGAGGAAAAGCAAAACAAGCCATTAGAACAACTTGGAGAGACATCAGCAGAAAAACAGGAAAAAGATCACCAAGAACCCAAAATTTCACAAAAAGAGCTGACACAGAAGGAGCTGCTGAAACTCTATGCACCGTTTCCCCAATTACTCAATGGTGATGTAGAGAAGAGAATATACTCAAGGTTTCTTGACCTGTTTGCATCCCTCCATGTAAACATACCATTCATCAAGGCCCTCTAACAAATGCCCTCATATATTAAGTATATGAAGGAGCTGCTGACCAGGAAAAGCTCACTCAAGGGAGGACAAACAATATTGATGAATAAGGAGTGCAGTGCTCTCATTCAACCAGAGTTGCCTATAAAAAGGAAGGACCCAGGGAGTTTTCACATTTCCTGTGCCATAGGAGAAACAATGTTTGATAAGGCACTCTGCGATTTGGGAGCAAGCATCAACTAATGCCTTTATCCCTTATGAAAAGGCTGCAGATCAATGAGATAATACCCACAGATGTAATTATCAGGCTGGCTGACAAAACTCAAAAACAAGCAGTAGGAGTGGTTGAAAATGTGCTGGTGAAGGTGGGAAAATACTTCCTTCCCACAGACTTTGTCATCTTGGACATGGAAGAAAGTCACACTCACCCAATCATATTGGGAAGACCGTTCTTAGCTACAGCCAGAGCACTCATAGATGTGGAGCGAGGGGAGCTAATTTTGAGGATCCATGATGAACAACTCAGCTTCAATTTCTTCAAACTCTCACAAGAAATAGATCATAATGAGATACTGAGGGAGGAGGCAAGCACTGAAGCACAACCAACACCTCTGGGAAACCACTTGGTTGAAGAACAAGGCAATCAGCAGCTGTCACAACTCAAGGAAAATAAGGAGGAACCTAAACCACCAGAGTCATATGAGACCAGTAACAAAATTCCCTTAGAAGAGGAGGTCACAAAGAGCAAGGCAACATCAAAAGGGACAAAGAAGAAGGCACCAAGGAAGTGGAGGAACAAGAAGATCCCTACAGAGGACTTTTCTCCGGGGGATAAAGTGATCTCAGCCTACTTCCCAGATATTCCACCTCATCTCCCCACTATCCCATCTCAGCTACCTAAGGTCTTCACCATCAACAGAGTTCTTTCCTTAGAACATGTAGAGATCCTTGATGAAGCCAATGGATATAGGTCTACTGCAAGAGGGGAAGATCTGAAGCATTACCAACCACCATGACAAAGGCAAAACGTCAAGCTAGTGACGCTAAAGAAGCGCTTCATTGGAGGCAACCCATGTTTTACATGCTTTTAAAAGTAGTTAATAATGCAAGGTTCAAGGATTTCAAATCAACTTGACATGGACTTGAATGAATCCTTGTGTGCAACATATAGTGAAGAACAAGTTTGGCGTTCAAGGCTCACTAAGAGAACATCAATGTAACCCATATCATGTCACTCTTAGGGGCCTTGAACAAATCTTTTACACCACACGGCACCAAACTAAGTTTGGTTTTGCCAGTGTTGCACACATGGATGTTGAGTTAGTCAGTTGGTTTGCTCTAATGAATGGCACTTAGTTAGTTAAAACAAAAACTTTAAAAAGTAGTTATTCTTTTTTTTTTTGCCCCCACTTTCCACACATTTTTTAATCACAATTCTTTTATTTTGTAGGAGAGAAGAAAGGGGTATTGAAGTGGATTGAGTGGACAATTAAATGAGGAGGGTTCGGCCACTTCATGAAGGGAGAATACACACGTGTCTCAAGGGGAAATGAATTGGGAAATGTGCCATGCAACATTGAAAGAATGAGACCCTTGAAGACCGAACCAATCTCCCTCATAAGGATGATGATCCTTGTGCTCATCCCCTGCAGAACCCCCATCTGTTCATCGTACACCAACCCCATCAATCCACACCTTTCATCCACACACCACGTCCCTATATAAGTGATTCGCACTAAGTACACCCTTAACATTCCAATTTCACTCCCCACACTTCTCATTCTCGAAACTAAACACTCTTCCCCCTCATCACACCTTGTCCTAACCAACCGAATTCCTCATCTATCCATACCTTCCACCCTCTTCACACATCAACTCAAACTCATGGCATCATCAAGCTCCAAGAGGCAAAAGAGGAAGGAACCAGTAGAGAGCATTCTTTTCGATGAGAAGAGATTCAAAACTGCATTCCATGAACTCGAATTTGAACGGATAAAGCTCAAGAAGATACTGCCTGAGTTAACGTTCCAAATTGACGAGGATGAGTGCCCACAGATTCGAGAGAAGATTGAACAAAGGGGTTGGCAAAGGCTTACGAACCCAGAGGGAAAGATAAATGCAAACCTCATCAAAGAGTTATATGCAAACGTGGTCAGAGAAGACAAAACCAAGGCCCCCACCTTCAAAAGTTACGTAAGAGGGAGAGAGGTGGACTTTAGCCCAAATGCTATAACAAGAACTCTTCAGCTGAAATCACCACATTTTGATGAGCTTAGTTATCATGCAAGAATAAGTAAGAGCCCTGACAATGATGAACTCGAAGAAATAGTGACTGGCATATGTGTCATAGGAGCTGATTGGGATAGGTATGCGGATAAGAGACCCCGGTTCATCAAGAGGGGAGACCTTAGCCCGGAAGCCAAGGGATGGTTTGAACTCGTGAGGAGGTCTATCCTTCCAGCTGTAAATAATTCAGAGGTCAATATTAATCGAGCGACTATGGTACATTACCTAGTACAGGGTGGAGAAATCAATGTGCATGAAGTCATAGCTGAGGGGATTCAAGAGTCAGCTGAGAAGGTTGATTCAGGTGCCAGGATTTGGTACCCCAGCACCATTCTCAGATTGTGTACAAAGGCCAAGGTAGTCTTCGAGGATAGCAATCTAGACTGGGTGAACCCTGGGAGGCTAGTTACACTTCAACGTCTGATCTATACTAAGCCCGCCCAACAACAAAGAAGACCTTAAATAGGAAAGCGAAAACCAAAAGAAGGAGCCCACCAAGAAGAATCTCATCAGGAAGAACACCAACAAAGAGAATATTATGACCCAACCAACATAAACCTGAATCACATTCATGGAGCCATTGAGGAACTAGCAAGGAGTTATATGGAGGGACAAGAACAACAACTGCATGTTCAAGCTCAAAGGATGGATTGTCAAGAAGAACTCCTTTCTAATTGGATGAATCAACAAGGGGAGTGGCAGAAACAGCAAATGGAGCATTATTCCCAGCTCACTCAAGCCATCAATCAAGTGTCTGAAAGGCAAGAGCGTCAAGATAAGCGCCTTCAAGAACTCAACCAACGCCAGCTAGCTCAGACGAAGGCATTCAATGAGTTCAGTGCACTTAATGAAGGACGGTAACTACATAGGGAGGAGTTCAACATAAACACTCAAGCCAAGTTGAACTACATGTCTAGTCATATGCATAATCTACACTATGCCATCCCTACATATGATGAGGTCCAAAAA
Organism: Arachis ipaensis; assembly: GCF_059453495.1. Classification (NCBI taxonomy): domain Eukaryota; kingdom Viridiplantae; phylum Streptophyta; class Magnoliopsida; order Fabales; family Fabaceae; genus Arachis; species Arachis ipaensis. Next base: position 53,554,839 of record NC_142443.1, read on the forward strand.
GATTTTGTGGAACAAGAAGAAAGGAAGGTGAAACAGCAGAAGGAAACACTAAAAAAGAAGATGGAAGATGCTAGTTTTTGGAAGAAGTTGATTGGAAAAGGCAAGGGAAGTGGGAGTACAAGCACTCAAGAGAAACAAAAAGAGGACAAGCAAGAGGAAGAGCATGGGCAATCCCATGAGTAAAAAGTGGTGGAGTTCCCTCTTTGTTCCATCTTTTTCAAGCATTAAATAAGGAAAATCATGTATGAAATAGGACATGCTTCCATGATAGTTTAGGATTTTCAATTCTGTTTTTAGTATTCTACTTGCCTAGGTCTATGATTACTAGTCAAGTTGCCTATTTTCAATTCCATCCTGCTTATTGTGTTGCTTATCTCCCTTTGAATTAAATAAAAAGAGAATGTTTGTTATCAAAGACCAGAGTGGAGTTCATATTGTGGAGTAAGTTCCTTAGTGTGTGAGGTGGTCATAAGTTAGCTAAGTTAGTTCACCAACAAGGGTGGGAAGACAACTATCTGTCCTGAATCATATGTTTGAAACACACCCCATGAGACTAGCTAAATAAAAAGATCATAATAAGAAAAAGGGGAAAAGAACAATAAGAGTTGAAAAAGAAAGAAAAGTTAATAAAGAATAAGGCTAGGCACCAAGGGTTTGAAACTTGAGAAATGTGTCTGTGGTGCTCCTGTACCAAGGATCTGCTTGGATGAATAAGTTCTTAGGAGTGCTTCATCACTTGGTAACTTGGGTTAACTAACCCAGGATTATTAACTAAAAATCCACTATCAAGAGCAACCTTGCTACAGAACATTTAGTAACCCAAAGAGGTGCTGGACACCAAGGTCTCAAGAAAGGAAATAACAAACCATGTGCCTGTGGTGTATATGTATGGGGAAAAGAGACTTGAGGGAGTAAGTCCTTAGGGGTGTCTGAAAACCTAGCACCTTGAACCAACTGGTTCGGGAGTGCTGGCTGAAAGCTTATCTTAAAGAGTCGCCCCCTCACTGAGCACTTAGCCTAAGAACACAAATAAGCCCCGAAAACAATAAAAGGATCAATGAATAAGAGTCTCATAGGGTGCAATCAAGTGAGTATTCCAGGACATGATAAAGGTCTGAAAGCCAGTGAAGGAATGAACCTAAGTTGCTATGCATGAAACCACCATAAAACTAAGGATATGACCTCCACAAT